>NC_054485.1:2432379-2537379 GCF_017639515.1 Carcharodon carcharias
GCAGGGGCTGTTTCATTATCTAAGGATACATGAATTGAACTGAACATTGTGCAATCATCAGCGAACATCGCCTATTTCTAACCTTATGATGGAAGGAAAGTCATTGATGAAGCAGCTGAAGATGGTTGGGCCAAGGACACTACCCTGAGGAACTCCTGCAGTGATGTCCTGGGACTGAGATGACTGACCTCCAACAACCACAACCATCTTCCTTTGTGCTAGGTATGACTTCAACCAGTGGAGAGGCTTCTCCTACTGCCAAATGGCACAAGACTGCATTAGGCAGTGTCTCTCCCGACACACCATGGCAGAGCACAATATCGAGAAGAATTTTGTGGTGGGGGGGGAGGGGGGTGGAGCAGGGTTTCGAGGGAGTGGGGTTTTGAGGGTCCAGATGAGTAAAGGCAGTGTCTGAATTCTTTGTTCCTATAATGATCTCTACATATTTGTGTATCTCCAAGGAACTGACACCTCACCCTCAGGATATTATGTAAAATACTGAAGTGCAGTGTGAAATTTTGACAGTTCCCAAGACTGGGTATGTTGTCATGTAACAGCACATTTATATGCTCAGTAGCCCTAAGCTAGGGATGGGAAAAGTTAGCCAGACTTCACTCCTTATTGTTATCCAGCGGCTTCTGCTAAATCACTTCATAATGTTACAGAAACATAAAATGCTGGAAAGACATGGCAGTGACTCAATAGCCAAGCAATGAAAAGACAGGTCGACACATATGTCCGAGCCCATTCCAAACTGTACCAAACTGCTCTGAAGAAGGATTTCACAGATGATGTCTAAGCCGCTGCCTGTTTCTGCATTTTATATTTTCATTGCTTTTTTCATTTTATTTTCATTTTGCATTTTTATCGCTTTCCAATATTGAGCATTTGGAGTTTTTTGACTTGTTTTTCATCGCTCCATACTGCTGTAGTTCCACAAAACCAGTATTTAGGAGTCCCCTCTGGATATTTGTATGACTCAGTTTGGTTCCCCTTTCCGGGAACAGAGTAGGCCCAGTTTTTCATTGGTCCTCAATTCTGACATCGGGGGAAGGGAAACGACTTCACTGAAATAGTCATTTGCTAGTGTAGAACTTAAATATCGCTGAGAAAGGAGACAAGTTGAAGCAAGACAAAAAGCTTTGATATGAATCTTATTACCAAAAATGCTGGAAGCTGCCTCACAAATACCAGTCACAAGGCATTAACTTTGGTTCACAACCTTTCAGCCTAAAAGATCATGGACACAGTTTCCAGCATTGGGAATGTGAGCTCATACTCTAGGATATTGCTTCAGTGCAGTACTTAAAGGGTGCTGCACTGTCATTGGTAGGTCTTTAATATGGGATCTTGTGTTTCCTTAATGGAGGCACAGAATATAAAAGCAATGAAATTATGCCAGACCTTTATAAAACTCTGCTTAGGCCTCAGCAGGAGTATTGTGTTCAATTCTGGGCACAACACTTCAGGAAGGATGTCAAGGCCTAAGGGAGTGTGCAGAAGAGATTTACAAGAATGGTACCAGAGCTCAGGGACTCTAGAGCAGAGAAGATTGTTGGGGAGAGATTTCACAATGGTTTTCAAAATCATGAATGGTTTTGATGGAGAGAAATTGTTTCCAGTGGGTACAAGTGTGGGTAGCTAGGGTGACACAGATTTAAGGTGATTGTCAAAAGAAGCAGAGGTGACATGAAGAAACAATTTGATACACAGCGAGTTGTTGTGATCTGGAATGTGCTGCCTGAAAGGGCAGTGGAAACAGATTCAATAATGACTTTGAAGAGAAAAGGGGAAATGTTTAAAGGGCTGTGGGAAAAGAGCAGGCATGTGGAACTAATTGGATAGCTCTAAGAAAGAACCAGCACAAGGCCAATAGGCTAAATGGACTTCTTCTCTGTAGTATTATTCTGAGATTCTATGGAACAAAACAACATGAATGGAGATAAAAGCAAAAAACTGCGGATGCTGGAAATCCAAAACAAAAACAAAAATTACCGGAAAAACTCAGCAGGTCTGACAGCATCTACAGAGAGGAACACAGTTAACGTTTCGAGTCCGAATGACCCTTCAACAGAACAGATAAATGGAGTATTACGGTAGCAGCATGAGACAGCTGAGAGCTGACTACAGGTAGTACAAGGCCTATTGGGACAGAGGCCAACATGAAGCAAATTGGAGCAATTTCAGGAATTCAAAAGAAAGCCCAAAAAAGTAATTTTGATAAAAGTTAAGCAGTCCTATGACAGGTTATACAGGAAATGGTGTCATTTTGAGCGTCTTCAAAGAGTTTGCATGAAAGGATGTAAGAAATGCTGTCTTTCACCACTTTGTGCAATTTTGCAGTGCATTAGTCACACATCTGACGCCAGCCCATGTATCATCACACGCACATGTATCGTGTCTGCATGCACAAAGGTTCCATTTGCCAAACAGCTCAGCCTCTTGCATTGCACTTTTACTACTTGCCTCTTCAAATACCTAGAAACAATGTTGATTTGCCATTAATCCATTATTGTGAGGGGAAAAAATCTTGTGCTCCTGCCTTGGGGTAGAGGGAAGCATTAACTTTGTGAACGTTAACACACTAGAAAACAATTTTTTAAAAAAAAGCTAATATACACATTGAACTTTGAAGAGAAGTGGCTGTAAGTCCCATTTATAATGGTGAGTTTAAGGAGTTTATCTTTCTGTAAGCATGTTCCTGTCAATCCTGAATGCCAAGTGCACTTTACATTAAAACTTTAAAAAGAACAAGAGTTTCAGGGAGAATCAGAGCTTTAAAAAAAACCTGGCATGAGGACAGAGCGAGAGTTAATTAACATTTTATTATGTTTACTTAACTTCCAATATTGATGCAGTAAATAAATAATTCAAGGCAATGCAGCACTGCTCATACCTGTCATAAGAGCATAAGAAATAGGAACAGGAGTAAGCCATTCGGCCCCTCGAGCCTGCTCCACCATTCAATAAGACCATGGCTGATCTTCTTGTGTTTGGATTTCCACATTCCCATCTGACCCTGATATCCTTTGATTCCCTTGCCTAACAAGAATCTATCTACCTCTGCCTTAAAAATATTTAATGACCCACCTCCACCGCCTTCTGAGGCAGAGAATTCCAAAGTCGCACAACCATCTGAGAGAAAAAAACTCTCCTCATCTCTGCCTGAAAAGGGCCACCCTTAATTTTAAAGCAGTGCCTCTTAGTTCTGGACTCAACTGCAAGAGGAAACATGCTTTCCACATCCACCTTGTCAAATCGCCCCTCACCCTTCTAAACTCCTGTGGAAACAAGCCCAGTCTGTCCAACCTTTCCTCATGAGACAGGCCACTCATTCCAGGTATCAATCTAGTGAACCTCCTTTGAATCGCCTCCAATGTATTTACACCCTTCCTTAAATAAGGAGACCAAAACTGCACACAGTATTCGAGGTGTGGTCTCATCAATGCCCGGTATAACTAAAGCATAACATTCTTACTTTTATGTTCAATTCCTTTCATAATAAAGGATAGTATTCCATTAGCCTTCTTGGCCATCAAGTGCACATCCTGTAATATGTGGGGACTCCAGGACGCTACCCATGTCCTGGACAACTACATGTGCAGAAAGTGCCACCAAATGGATAAACTCAAATGCCATATCCTGGAATTTGAGGAGCAGCCAGTGTCACAGAGAAGCATTCTCGAGAATGAGAGCTACATGGGTAGCACCTTTCAGAAGGTAGTCATGCCGCAGCTTATGAAAGAGCAGGCAGAGAGGGACTAGGTGGGCTTTAGACAGATAAGGAAGGCAAGGCAGGTGGGCCAAGTGCTGGTAAATGGGATTAGGTAGGTAAGTCAGGTGTTTCTCACGTGTTGGTGCAGACTCGATGGGCCGAAGGGCCTCTTCTGCACTGTGATTCTGTGATTCTGTGAGTGCAGCAGACCCCTGAGAATATCCCACTTTCTAACAGGTACTCAGTTCTGAGTAGCAATGGGGAAGAGGTTTCCTTTGGGGAGAGCAGTGAGAGTCATGTCCAGAGCACCGTGGGTTGCTCCGCTGTGCAGGGAGGGAAGAGAAAAGGGAGGAGAGCAATAGCAGTTGAGGATTATATAGTTAGGGAAATACGCAGGTGCTTCTGTGGTCACATATGTGATTCCAGGATTGTATGTTGCCTTCCTGGTGCAAGGGTCATGGATATCACCGAGCGGCTTCAGAGCATTCTGGAGGTCATGGTTCACATTGGTACCAATGATATAGGTAAAAAAAGGGATGAGGTCTTGCAGGCCAAGTTCAGGGAGTCAGGAAAGAGATTAGCGAACAGTACCCCAAAAGGTTGTAATCTCCAGATTACTTCCAGGGCCCCGTGCTAATGATCAAGGAAATAGGAGAATACACCAGATGAATGCATGGCTGGAGAGATGGTGCAGGTGGGAGGGCTTCAGATTTCTGGGGCATTGGGACAGGTTCTGGAAAGGTGGAATCTATACAAGCCAGATGATCCACACCTGAATAGGATCGGGGTGAAGGTCCTTGCAGGGAGGTTTGCTAGTGTTGTTGGGGAGGGTTTAAACTAGATTGGCAGTGGGATGGGAATCTGAGGGCAGATTCAGATAGGACAAATTCAGTGCAGGGAGCGGGAGACAGAAAATCAGCGAGTGACTCTGAAAGACAGAAGAAGCAAAGGTTAAAAGGTTTACAGCACAGGATCTGGTAATGTTAAAAGGTTTTTATTTAAATGCAAGGAGTATAGCAAACAAAGTCAATGAGGTGGGGGCACAGATACATGGCGGCATGATGTCATTGCTGTAATGGAAACTTGGCTTAAAGAGGGACAAAAATGGCAGCTCAACACCCCTGGGTATAGGAGTTTCAGGCCGGACAGAGTGGGGCTAAAAATGATGGGGGTGAAGCATTATTGGTTAAAGAATCAATTACAGCTGTAAGGGGGAGGAGTCACTAAATGAATCATCAAATGAGGCCATAGGGGTTGAGCTCAGAAATAAATAAGGTGCAGCTACATTGCTAGGAGTGTACTAGTGCCAAGTAGTGAGAGGGAGATAGGGGAACAAATGTACAGGCAAATTTCTGAATGCAAAAACAATAAGGAAACTGGGGGCAGAATCTCCTGTCTGTTGGGCAGGCCAGACCGGAGCTGGCGTGGGGGGGGGCACGGAGCCAATCGTCGCCCCTAATCGGCTGCGTGCCGCCATTTTACATGGGAGGGCCAATTAAAGCCCACCTAGTGTGTCGCTCAGAGCTGCCTGTGCGGGCGGGGGGGAGGAGGGAGAGTCAGGGCCTGCACTGTTTTGTGCATGTGCACACACAAGAGCGCAGAAACCTCCCTGGGGCACAGAGCTGCCTCAGGGAGATTAAGTTCAATTTGAAACTTCAAAATAAAGAAAGTTAAAAATCATTTACACATGTCCCCCTCATGTGACAGCACCACATGAGCTGAGGCATGTTTACGAAATGTTTAAAAAATATTTATTAACTTAATAAACCCTTCATGAAACCTCACCCGACCCGGGGATGAGGTTTCATGATAAATGCGAAGGCCGCCTGGGCTCTTCACTTACCCTCCAAGCCTAAGGTTGGACGAGCAGCCCCTGTCCGTTTGGTTAATTGGTTTATCAATGGCCTTAACAGGCTCTGACAGTTTGGCACAGCCGACTCCGGTGCACGTTCTGCCAAACGGAAAAATTGGAATGACACACGGTGACTTCAGGACACATGCCCGATGTCACCGCGTGTCAATTTATGCGTCAGCGTGTGGGACCCACCCCCTGCACACCAAAGGGAACATTCTGAGCTGTGAAATGAGCAGTGTGAAGCGCACAAAATTCTTGAACAGCATTCAAGGGAATCTTTTAGCCAGCACAGAACAAGCCCAAACAGAATGGTTTAGTCTTAGAAAAAGCAAGCTGGGCAAGTCAATGAGGAAAGCTACGAGGAAAAATTGGATAGGCTAAGGTTGTTTTCCTTGGAACAGGGGAGGCTGAGGGGGTGGTCTGATTGAGGTGTACACGATTATGAGGCATCTACGTGAGTATGCAGTAAATACATGTTTCCCCTAGCAGGGAGGTCAATTACCAGGGGGCACAGTTTAAGGTGATTGGTAGAAGGGATAGAGAGGACAAAAGGAAAAACCTCCTCACCCAGAGGGTGCTGGGTGTTTGGATTCGCTGCCTGGTTTGGTGCTGGAGGCAGAAACCCTCAACTCATTTAAAAGGTATCTGGATCTGCACCTGAAGTGCTGTAACCTGCAAGACTACAGACCGGGTGCTGGAAGGTGGGATTAGAATGGGCAGCTAGTTTTTTTATTTTTTCATTTTTGGCTGGCGCAGGCACAATGGACTGAATGGCCTCTTTCTGTGACGTTACTTTTCTATGGTTCTTCTATGGTTTATATAGTAGATTTCATTTGTCCTCAGGTTTTTCAGCCTGCTAATCAACTGGCACTTAGATCAGAGAAAAAATTCAGTCTGATGAAAGGTCATTGACCTGAAACTACCTTCCTTTCCACAGATGCTGCCTGACCTGCTGCATATTTCATGCATTTTTAGAGAAAAAATGAAAACAGCCTCAAATTCTTTTCCTCTGAGGACACTTCACTCCCTAATATTCATTTTCATCTTGGGTATCAATAATAAAGAACTACTCAAAAAGTTTTGATCAGTATTATTTAAATTAAAAAGGCAGAACACAATGTAATGATGTTACTAACATGGCTCTTTTGACATTTCTCCCCCTCCAAACAAGGATTGCTTTGCCAAACAAGACAAGGTTCCTTTGCATCTGCATAGCACTTGGTTGTTTGCTTTAAATATAAAATGCCTTCATTGCTTGAGTGACAGAGGAGAGAAATCGTTGCAACTAACAATCCAAAGCATGAACTCATTTCTTCAGAAGTAATTACTTCTGGTGTGCTAGCTAGTCTTTCAGGTTATAAATATATTCAAGAGAATCAGGAACAGGAGGAGGCCATTTGGCCCCTCGAACCTGCCCCGCCATTCAATAAGATCATAGTAGATCTGATTGTGGTCTTAACTCTACTTTCCTGTCTGCCCCACAACCCCCACCCTACCCCCCACATCATAAATGCCTTGACTCTCTTGTCGATTAAAAATCTGTCTAACTCAACCTTGAATATATTCAATGACCCAGCCTCCACTGCTTTCTGGGGAATTCCAAAGACTAACGACCCTCTTTGAGAAAAAGGTTCTACTCATCTCAGTCTTAAACGGGAGACCGCTAATTTTTAAAACTGTGCCCCCTAGTTCTAGTCTCTCCCACAAGGGGAAACATCCTCTCAGCATCCACCCTGTAAAATCCCCTCAGGATCTTATATGTTTCAATAAGATCACCTCTCATTCTTCTAAACTCCAACAGAAATAGACACAACTTAAGGTTGTCAACCCTCCAGGATTGACCTGGAGCCTCCAGGAATTGAAGATCAATCTCCAGGACACTGCTGTTTGCAATCCTGGAGAAAAATCATTGGGACATAAAGAGCAACCGGTGGATATAGTATACCTGGATTTCCAAAAGGCATCCGATAAGGTGCCACACAAAAAGTTAAGAGGCAAAATATGGGCTCATTTTACCTCAATGGAGGTAATATATTAGCATGGGTAGAGGATTGGTTAATGTATAGAAAGCAGAGATTGGCATAAAGGGATCTTTTTCAAGCTGTCAGGCAGTGAATAGTGGAGTGCCGCAAGGATGAGTACTGGGGCCTCAGCTACTTACAATCTATATTACTGACTTAGATGAAGAGACAGAGAGTAATGTAACTACATTAGCTAATGATACCAATCTAGGTGGGAAGGTGAAGAGAACACAGAGAGGCTGCAAAGAGATATCGACAGGTTAGGTGGGTGGGCAACAAGATGACAGATGGAGTATAATGTGGGGAAGTGTGAAGTTATTCACTCTGGTCGTAAGAATGAAAATGCAGAATATTTTTTAAAAGGTGAGAAACTTTCAAGTGTTGATGTTCAAAAAAACTTGGGTGTGCTTGTACAGGGAACACAGAACGTTAACATGCAGGTGCAGCAAGCAATAAGGAAGGCAAATGGCATGTTGGCCTTTACTGCAAGGGGATTGGGGTAGAGGAATAAAGGAGTCTTGCTCCAGTTGTACAGCATTTTGGTGAGACCACCTTAGGAATACTGTGTGTAGTTATGGTCTCCACATTTAAGAAAGGATATACTTGCATTGGAGACGGTACAGCAAAGTTTCACTAGATTGGTGGGCTGTCCTATGATGAGAGGCTGAGTAAATTGGGCTTATATTCTCTGGAGTTTAGAAGAATGAAAGGCGATCACATTAAAAAATTCTAAAAGGGCTTTGTAGGGTAGATGCAAAGAGATTGTTTCTGCTAGTCAGGGGAATCTAAAACATGGGACACAGTCTTAGGGTAAGGAGCCGACCATTTAGGACTGAGATGAAGGAATTTCTTCACTTGAAGGGTTGTGAATCTTTGGGATTCTCTACCCCAGTGGGTTGTGGATGCTCCATCTTTGAGCACATTTAAGGCTGGGGGATGGACAGATTTTTAGTCTCTCAGGAAATTATGAGATATGGGGAGCAAGTGGGAAAATAGATTGAAGCCCAAGATCAGCCATGATCATATTGAATGGTAGAGCTGTCTCGATGGGTTGTGTGATCTACTCCTGCTTCTAGTTCTTATGCACTTATGTTCTTCTGACATTAAAAAAAGGTTGTTTATTTTTAATTTTCTTTGAATATTTCACTTTACCAGATATAAAAATATTGAAAATTGGGAGAAAAAGGCTGTTTGGTTGATAGTTAAGCATCATCCAATTGGGTCATGAGACTTTTTGCTTTCCAATTGGCAAAAGCTGTATGGATGTGTTGGCCGGCGAATGACTGGAGTGTGGGGTCAAGTGATGAAATCTCCAGGACTATATTTAGTCCTATTAATCACAGTTAGCAACCCTAGCCCAACTTCTTCAACCTTTCCTCCTGAACAGGCCCTTCATCCCAGGAATCAGTTGAGTTAACCTTTTCTGAGCTGCTTCTAAAGCAATTATATTCTTTCTTAAGTAAAGAGACCAAAACTGTCCACAATACTCCAGATGTAGTCTAATACATCTAATACTTCAGATGTAGTCCTGTACGTTCATTGTCATTGGTTCCTCTTCAGTTCTTCTTTTGGTGTTTTCCCATGTTACACTTGGTCACTGTAAGGCTGATTCACCATCCTTCATATCAACCTTCACTTTTAGATTTGATGGGTGGCTTTACAGTTGGATGCCCTGCCTGCTGCTAACCCTCCCCATTTATCTGGGTGGGGAAACGACACTGATACACAGCTGGCCTGCATCTGCGGGCCTAAATAGTTCAGTTGTCTAGGTGCCTAGTGATACAGAAAACACCAACAGCTTGGGTTTGATTCCTGTTCTAACTGAGGTGGACTTGGAACTTGCCTCCTCCCCCTGCCCTGAGATTGGAAAGCAATAGCAAACCATCACCAAAAAAAACTAGCAAGAAAATAGCTTAGGATGAAGCATCAAACAATGAGCCTAGGACCTGCTTATGGACAGTGCTATCCTGAAGGAATGAATGAGGTGACGTAATCAGTAGGAGAGAATAGGGAAATAAACAGCAAACATTAAAAAAATGATGCATGATTGGACTTTATATGAAACTTACTATATTTAAGTAAAGCTGTGATTTGCTTCATGGGGGGAATGATTGGACATTTTACCTTGGTACCAATATCAAATGAGTTGGTTAAGCTTGAGTCAAATCACTTTGCTTTGCTGTAAAGATGATTTCAGTGTTGGTCGCTGGCCCACCTGTCCACTATTTGCTTTTCAAAGTCGCTCTGTTCATTTGGATTCAACTGATCTAATTTCTCTTGTTATGCATTGCGTTGGGTTTGAGTGAAAGAAAGCAGCTATCAGCTTATAGTGATGTCAGCCATGAAGGGCCAAAGGTTGAAAAATTACCTCCACAAGCAATCCCACTAAACGAAGCATTGAAAGAGTGGAGCTTTGTCCCAACCTGGGTGATGCAGTCAGTCCATTCCATTTAAATACATTTCTTTTAACCTTTTCAACAGCTCCCCAAAAAAGCTCATTAGAGCTCTAACCTCTGCTTCAAGTTCAAAATGGTGTTGTAACAAAATTCCAGCTGAAACTCTAGGTAAAAATACAAATTCATTTTTCAAAGATTCCATCAGATATTTTAACCTAATGCTTTGCCCTTTTCTGATGGCACAGATTCCTTGCTCATGTTAAGTTCCATAGTTGTTGGCATCTCCACCAACAACATTTTACAAGTGTGAGCTGAGGCATTGAGATTCTGAAGGCTATCCCACAGGACAGTGTTCAATCCAAATCCCATCTCTTGTCCACACCAGGACATTTTCACCCTCTCCAGGAGGGATCCACCGATAGCAATTGGCAGTGGGAATCATTGATGATCTTCTCCTCCTGAACACACAGGGGGCATTGAGGATCACCATAGTTCCCATACCAACTCCTTAATCAAAATTGGCTCAGCAAGGATGGGGAATTAACCATTAGTATTCCTGTTTATAGCATTAAGCTTCCCACTCACCGAGACAGTGAGGGAACTTTGGGATTTTAAAGGTGGAAATACAAAATGGTACATTAAATGAGAAAACAAAAAATGCTAGAAAAACTCAGCAGGTCTGACAGCATCTGTGGAGAGAGAGAGGGAGAGACAATGTTTCGAGTCTGTATGACTCTGATCTCTAGGAGAGTCATATGGGGCAGAAATTTCCCCCTGTTGGGGGGCAATTTTAAGAGTGGGCGTGTGCAGGCATGCCTCTGATTGGCGCCTCCAATCAGGGGTGCATCGCCATTTTACGTGGGTGGGCCAATTAAGGCCCGCCCGGCATGACGTCTGCAAGGAGGCGCTGTGCGCTCCCTGTGCGGGCGAGAGGGGGGTCAATTCCCTAAGCAGGGACTGCGCTCTTTCACACACGCTCACAAAGGAGCACACTCATCTCCCTGAGGCTAAGTGCTGCTTCAGGGAGATCGGCTCCACATTGGAAAATCTTAAAAATAGAAAAAAAATATTTCTCTGACATGTCCCCTCATGTGACACTGTCACATGCGTTGGGACATGTCCATCACTTTCAAAGACACTTTTATTACATTTCTTAAAACCTACATGAAAGCTCATCCTGCCCGTGGATGAGGGTTTCATGTTTTGTCTAATTCCCGTCAGGGTCCCAGCCTGACTACTCAACTTAAGGTTGGACGGGCAGGTCCACTAATTTACTTTAATGACTTTGACAGGTCGGCGGGCGCACAGCTGATTCTGCTGAGACCCCACCGACCTGAAAAGGGAAATGGGTCGGGAGTTCCACCCGACATCATCCTGCCTCATTTTACACGTCGGCGAGCGGGCCCCACCCCCAACCCTTCCCCCGCTCGCCGACCAGGAAATCCTGGCCATGGACTCGAAACGTTATCTCTGTCTCTCTCGCTCTTTCTCTCTCCGCAGACGCTGTCAGACCTGCTGAGCTTTTCCAGCATTTTTTGTTTTCGCTTCAGATTTCCAGCATCTGCAGTATTTTGCCTTTATTGTGGGACATTTAACAGTTCAGCAACTTTATATCACAGGCTCAAACTTGTACGGTTGCATTGCTGGTGTGAGTTTTGGGTCAGGGAATATAATGCTACAGCCCTTTATCTCTGACAGAGTCTAACTTGGCTCTGAACCAACACCAGATCTGTTGTTGCACCTTTTCAAATTCCTCCAGCAATGTTGCCCCAAAGCAGCAACAACTTACATTTATCTTGCATTGTTAATGCAATAAACTGTCCTGAGGCATTTCAGAGGAGTGTTATGAAACAATTAACACTGAGCCACAGAAGGAGACACTATAGGGCGGAGGAGGGAGAGCTTGGGGCAGGACATTCCGGCCCTATCGTGATGGGACCCACCGTGGGAAATCCGGCAGCCCAGCCAAAATCCATTGACTTTCAGCGGGACCGGTTGATTCCGACGGCAGGCTGGGCCAGAAAATCCTGCCCTTGGAAAAGAGATAGGTTTTAAGTAGCATCTTAAAGGAGGAGCGAGAGGTAGAGGAGTGAAGAGGTTTATAGTTTAGAGCTTAGGACCCAGGCTGCTGAAGGCATGGCCACCAATGGTGGAGCGATTAAAATCAAGGATGTGGAAGAGGCCTGAATCAATGAGCTCTCACTCACTGATATATTATATAAAACAAAGACTTGCACCTTTCCTGATCTCAGAATATCCCAAAGTGCGTGACAGGCAAAGAAGTACTTTTGTTTTGAAGTGCACTGTTGTAATGTAGGAAACACAGCAGCTGATATCATGCACAGCAAGCTCCCACAGCAGCCATGTGATAATGACCAGATAATCTGTCTTGTGATGCCAGGGAGAGCTCACCTGCTTTTCTTCAAACAGTGCCGTTGAATCTTCTGTGTCCACGTGAAAGCTCAGATTCAGGCCTCATTTCAATATGTCATCCAAAAGCCAGCACCTCTGACACGCAGCACTCCCTCAGTACTGCACGGAGACAGTCACCCTGGGTTTTCCTTTAAAGTGGAACTTTGAACCACAAACATCTGACTCGGAGGTGAGAGTGCTGTCTGAGCTATGGCAAGTTCTGCTTGACTGTAACTAGCCTGTGTGCAATGTGTATGTAATTTAGGTGGCACAAAACTTAATCAATGTTCTAGCCACTTCCAGCCTCTCATCAGAGAGACGATATTACTATGTAACTATTAGAAAGATAGGAGCAAATGAGCCCTTGTCCCGAAGTTATTGCCTCATTCAGGCTGAGTTCCAGACCTGTACATGCAACCCTGAATATGCATTGAACAGAGGTGCATGTTTAGATAAAAGCAAAAAAGTGCGGATGCTGGAAATCCAAAACAAAAACAAAAATACCTGGAAAAACTCAGCAGGTCTGGCAGCATCTGCGGAGAGGGACACAGTTAACGTTTCGAGTCCGCATGACCCTTCAACAGAACTAAGTAAGAATAGAAGAGGGGTGAAATATAAGCTTGATAATATCACCACCTTCAACACCTCTTTGTCCTTTTGTCTGTGATATCTTTTGGTTATCTCCACCTATCACTGGCCCTCTATCCAGCTCTGCTTGTCCCACCCCACCCCCCTTTAAACCATCTTATATTTCACCTCTCTTCTATTTTTCCTTAGTTCTGTTGAAGAGTCAGACGGACTCGAAACGTTAACTGTATCCCTCTCCGCAGATGTTGCCAGACCTGCTGAGTTTTTCCAGGTATTTTTGTTTTTGATTTGCCTGTTTAGATAGTGAGCTGTAGTTTTATTAGGTGTTGTTTCCCTCCTCAGCACAGAGTGGATTAGACAGATCAAACAAAGCAGAGAGGTGCAGCCATCAACCTGACAACCATTTGTATTGTATTTCCTTAGACTAAGCTACAGCTTCATGCCCACCCAAGGGAGGTGTTTGTAATATCAGGGGCAAGTCAGAGCATGAAACCTGAGGAGTTTACACTGACAATGGGAGGCCAGGCTTTAAGATTGAGCAAGATAAGTATAAATGAAACTAGGCAAATCTGATGAAAAGTCAGATCATTCAACATTCAGCTCCACGCACTGTTCCATCCCTCACAGTCTTGTGCGCCTCCTCAAACCCCACCCAACTTTTCTGTTGTCTGTAATACAATACTATCCAACACATGTTCTGGTTTGGGTCGGGGGTCAATGTTAATGCTAAGGTGATCGAATTCAGCTGTAACTCAACTTAATCTAAATTGGATCCAATCCCCAGTGTGAAGGTTGGGGTGGGGAGTTCTCTGAAAGGGGTAAAGCTGACCTTTCTGAACGACAGATCGACAGGCAGTTTCCAAAGGGGCAGTATAATCCCCTCTTTTCCACTGCTTCGCATTGATCTGCAGTTTTCTCTATGGAACAATACAGAATTCTAAAGCACAAGATGATTCCACCAAAACAAGAGAGATCGGGGGAATTTTAAATATTACCTATTTGCATTCACATTGCCTGAACTTTAACAATTTAACAATTAACAATACCCAGCTATTTAACTGACCCAATTTAATATTTGATATGGAGAGAATTGGTGTTCATTGGTATGTATGCTCAGCCTGCATGTCCTTTAGTGTTTATCATTAAAAAGTATGAACAGCAGCAAATTTACAGGGAGTCACCACCCAGAAACTTAACCTGCTGGTCTGTATTTTCAACGTTTTTTTGTTCCATTCCAGAATTCCAGCTGATTTCTATTCAGCTTCAAATAGGAACTGCATTATCACAGCCCATTTCAAAAATACAAACCCTGTTTATGTCATTATCTGGATGTTATTTGTTAATTTTCTCGAATAATTTTAGTGATGAATGTTCACAATCTCATCTAAATTGGAGGGAAGTTCCACAGCCAGACTATGTGAATTGGATAAATTAACATCAGTTTGGATACAGTCATTACCCATGCATACGTGTGCAACCATGTGATGTATTCTATCTAGTTATGCTAATTCTGATTCCTGGCTTCAGTAACTCTCCCTCCCCCAATACCAATGCTACTTGACGATGAAAGCACAATGGGTGTTGGTCAGAATCCTTTGTAGCTGTTTGATTTTTGTTAAAAGGGTCATCATCCTAAAATTCCTTCTTTAAGTCCAAAGGCATATTGATTTGAAGTGCAGGCCAGCTTCCATAAGAATGGATGGAAAGACCAGGAGAAGGTTTGTTTTTAACGAGATGAAAGCAAAATATTGCAGCTGCTGAAAATCTGAAATAAAAGCAGAAAATGCTGGAAAAACTCAGCAGGTTTGGCAGCATCAGTGGAGAGAGAAACAGAGTTAACGTTTCGAGTCCATATGACTCTTCTTCAGATTGATTTTAATGAGCTGCCCTTCAAATTTACTGGGCATATCCAATGAGTTTTTAAACAAGAATAAACACTTGTGCACCCACAGCAGCGTCCATATTTCTCCCCTTGTCTCCAGAAATTCCTACATCTTGCTGTAGTTCCACAAATCCCAAAGGCACCACTGTGTCTCCCAAGTGGTTGTTCTTATTTCCTGAGTGTGAGTAGAGATTTTGGCAGGATATTAAACTCCATGGAAAGCAGCACAGCCTAACCTGATCCTCTCCTCACATGACCATTGCATAAAGCCACATAACTCTTATGAAAATGTTGGAAAGGCCGATTGAGTTTACTCTATACTACCACAGCACATACACACCATCACTTAGAATTAACAGCCCAGCTCTCTAAAACTATTGTGATAACCGAGGACCTTCAAACTCTGTGTCAATCTCCACTGGTAATATATCTGTTATTGAGCTGATTTTCCAGGTAACTTTTCTTGGTGGAAACATTGAACTTTATTTACAAGACAGCAGCAGCAGCTACATGTGTGCATCAAACTCTATAACTAAAGAAGAACTCTCTCCTAGAGATAGGTTCTCCCTGCAGTTAACTCATTGATTTACACAGGTCATGTGATCTTACAACACAGGATTATTCTTAAAGCTACAGTCCTACATTATTCAAAATTATAATGACTACATTCCCCCCTTTAACCTATCTGTACATTTTGTATTTACAAGGATATTTATTTCATGACGTTACAATATTTACACAGTTCATGAAATTACAAGTTCAGTTTTTCAGGTGGTTTCCTGGTCCATGTGGAATGTCGGAGCTCCATGACTTCCGATTCTTTAACAGGAACCACGTTCTCTGGAACCGCATTAACATCAGGTACCTCATTAGGCACAGGCAGTTCAGTGTCTTCCACTCCGACAGAGACATCGAGCATGTCTATCCTTGGCTGAGCAACTTCAACAGGAACCACAGGTTCAGCAATGGTTACAGGTGGAACATCATTTTGTTGGGGTATCTCCCTCCTTCTGAAATGATTCACATACTTACAGGTGATCCGGCCCTCCACTTCCATGTGGTACAACAATGGTCCAGTCAAAGAGTTTACTTTACTACATAACCACTTCGGTCCTCCACTGAAATTCCTTACATATACTGCTTCTCCCACAGTAAATTGTCGCTCACGATTATGCAAATCATGAGTCGCTTTTTGGTTCCCTTGACTTTTCTCCACCTTCCCCTCCAAATTGGGAAGTATCAGGCTTAGACTAGTTCGAAGACAGCACCTCACCAGTAATTCTGTAGGTGTTGCTCCTGTCGTAGTGTCAGGGGGCTGTTCTGTAGTGAAATGGGAAATGAGCAAATTTAGTTTCCAATGATTCACCTGTTAACTTTTTCATTCTTGCCTTAAAAGTTTGTACTGATTTCCACCAGTCCATTAGATGATGGATGTATAGTGCAATCTTCATGTGGGTGAAGACTGGGGGCATCAGCATTGGCTATATGAATCCCAGGCCTATGCACAAAGGTGTATTCATATGCTGCTAAAATTAGAGTCCATCTTTGAATCCATGCAGAGACTATGGGAGGGATTGCTTTTTCCTCACTAAACAGGCCCAAAAGTAATTTGTGGTCTGATACTATCATGAAGTGTCTTCCACGCACGTATCGGTGGAATTTCTTTACACCAAAAATAATTGACAGACCTTCCTTTTCGATCTGATAATATCTTTTCTCGGCTGTGGTAATGTCCTGGGGACAAAGCCTAGTGGCCTCCCTGTACTGTCGTCCATCTTGTGAGATGATACAGCTCCCAATCCATGGGGGGGATGCATCGCAGGTTAGCACCAATTCCTCCGCTGGGTCATAATGCACTAACAAACTTGAAGAGTACAAGAGCTGTTTTAGTTTCATGAAGGTTTCTTCTTGGGGGGACTTCCAAACCCAACGCTGGTTTTTCTTTAGCAATGAACATAGAGAGGTTAGAATCGTTGATAAATTTGGTAGAAATTGGCCATAATAATTTACTGTCCCTAAAAATGATATAAGTTCAGAGACGTTTAGAGGTGTAGGTGCCCCTCTGCTTACTTTAACATTCTCTTCAATCCGATGTAACCCGGGGGAATCTGCCCGGTGGCTCAAATAAACGACTTAATTTGCCTGAAAAGTGCATTTCTCCTTCTTTATGAGCATTCCTGCTTCTAAAAATCATTTCAGGACTTCCTCTAGATTAGCCAAGCGTTCCGTTTCTATGAATCCAGTTATTAGTACATCATTCAGGTAGACCACAACTTGAGATAGTCCTTGTAGCAGCCCTCCATCGTCCTCTGGAAAATGGCACAGGCCAAAGAAACACTGAAGGGCAGGCATGTGTATGATATAACCCTTTGTGGGTGTTTATTGTCACAAATTCTCAGGACGCATCATCCAGTTCCAGTTGCTGATATACGAGATTCATGTCAAGCTTTATACATGTTGTTGTTCCTGCTAGTTTGGCACAGAGATCTTCAATCTTGGGAATAAGTTACCTGCCCAGTTTGGCTGCTTTGTTGACCATTAGTTTATAGACCCCACAGATCTGGACAGTCTGATTTAGGTTAAGAACAGGGACTATGGGCGCTGCGCACTCTGAGAACCGAACCGCTTTTATGACACCCAACCTTCTTAGCCGGTTAAACTCAACGTCATCCTTCTCTCTCAGGGCATATGGCACTGGTCTTGCTTTCAAGAACCGAGGTGTCGCTTCTGAGTCCACGTAAATCTTGGCCTGTAGGCCTTGGATTTTTCCCAGTTCATCCTTGAAGATGGTGTCATTTTTTTTTAGCAGCTCTGGCGGTCCACCTGCTCGCAACTGGAAGAGTTTGGGCCAGTTTAATTTAATCTCTTTCAACCAATCACAGCCTAGTAGGCTTGTTCCTTCACCTTTGACCACCATCCCTGGTAGTTCTGCTGTTTGGTGTCTATAATAAAGTTAGTCCGATGATACCTTTTACCTGGATTTCTTCGCCTGTGTACGTTTTCAACTTGGCGGAGTTTAGTTCCAAATTTAATTGTTGAGCACCTTTATTCAAATATCTGAAAGTGTGTTCTCCTACAGTGGTAGAAGCACCAGTCTCTACTTCCATTTTTAAGGGTTTACCATTCACTTGCTGTATGACAGGAATTGGCTCTGTCTTCCCAACTTTCATGTTGAATAAGGAATGAATGTCAGAATTGGTTGTTTCTGGCTCTTCCACACTACAGACTTTAATGGACTTTGATTGTTGCCTGGGAGCCTGAATTAATCTCGTTTTGCAATGTTTCAATATGTGCCCACTTTTGTGACAAAATAACGCTCCACCTTTTTAAATTGCTAACCGTTAGGAGTATGATTGTTTCCACGTTGATAAAAATTAGTTTTCGAATTTGCTGCTAAGCTGATTCTTCTAAATTTTCGGGTGGCGGGGGACAATTCCCCCTTTGTGGCGGAGTCCCGGCTTTTCTCGCTACTTTCAGCTGAACGTTCCCGCCCGACTAGGAAAATGGCGCCATTTTGTGCTCCTTGAAATGCTTGTGAATCCCTTACAACTCTTTCCATCGCAAGCGCTATTTCTAACGCTTTCTTAAAATTAAGATCCACTTCAGCCAGCAATCTTCACTGAACGGCATCATCTTGCACACCACAGAGCAACCGGTCCCTCAGCATGTCATTCAGGGTTTCACCAAAATCACAATCCAACTGGTCCCTCAGCATGTCAAAATCACAATATTCCTTCAGTTGTTTTAATTTCACCACGTGGTTACCAATGGTCTACCCCCGGGACTCTATTCTGTGAGTTGAACCTGAGCCTCTGCGTTGTGACTGAGGGTTTGGATTGAAAATGTCTCTTAACGAGGTCTACTAATTCACTGAAGGTCTTCAAATCTGGGGCATTGGGGGTTGTCAAGCTTAGAATTAAACTGTAGGTCGTCTTTCCACAAATACTCAGTGATCGCTCTCCTCTTTCTGTCCCCTGTGGTTTCTTTGGCTTGAAGGTAGAACACAAGATGTTCTATATGTTGAGACCAGTCATGTGCGGCTGGTTCAAAGACATTGATTCTGCCAAACTGTGGCATCTCAGATGAATATATTTTCCTTTCTTTTCAATTGTCTTAGATACTCACAATCACTGGGTGAAGGACAACGTTGAATCTGATTTATCCTTGTCACCAGTTTGTTATAGAGTTAATTTTCCAGGCAGGTTTTCTTGGTGGAAACATTGAACTTTATTTGCAAGACAGTACCAGCAGCTACATGTGTGCATCTAACTCTATGACTAAAGAAAAACTCTCTTTGAGAGGTTCCCTGTGCAGCTAACTCATTGGTTTACACAGATCATGTGATCTTACAACACAGGGGGCCGGATTTTTCGCTTGGCACACATGCGGGCACACACCCGACATGCTCAAGTGTAAGATAACGCTCGATGATGTCGGGTGAGCATCCTGACATCATTGCGTATTCGAGCGATATTTCTCTTGGTGGGTATGTGCGGGTGCCAGATCCCCGCCTGCTATTAATTAAGAGGCCAGTTCAGGCCATTAAAAAGTCAGTGATGCCAATTTTTCATTGACCATTGCAATTTTGCACTTGTCACATGAGCAAAACGGGCAGGCGGCACTGACAATTTCAAAAACTTCACCCACGGGTGGGATAAAAAGGGTCAGCCATGCGAGCAGTTAGGAGTTGGGTAGACAGTTTGCTGCTGGTGACTTATTGGTACTTGGCAGCTTCATCTCTGTTCTGAGGCTCCATTCTTAGCATTTCCAGGCTTCATTTCAGGACTCATTGGTGTCCAAGGCCCCTGGAGGATTCAGATCATGTGAACCCTTCCAGGTATCAGACAGCCTTCCCATACCCTGGTAATGGGGATTGTGGTCTCCGCTGGAGGCACCTCCTCTGAGGAGGAAGAGAGGGGCAGAAGGGAGAGGAGGCCAGGTGTCCCAGTGCAGCCTCCAGGGGAGGGACCTGTGGGAGGAGAGGCACAAGCACAAGGGGCACAGGGTCAGCAGGTAGTCCAAGGCAGAAGGGGCCGCAGAAGATGCCACTATCCTGCTGCCAGGGTTTACAGGCAGCGATGCAGCTACCTCAATATGACTGAGGTGCAATGCTGAAGGAGGTTCTGCCTCTCCAGGGAGACAGTGACCTCCATCTGCCAGGTGATTGGGCCTGAGATCAGCTCCAACTGTGTGGGTGGACACCTCATGCCAGTGGCTCTGAAGGTCACAGCAGCCCTGAAGTTCTCTGCCTCTGACTCTTTCCAGGGTTCAGTGGGGGATCTTTGTGGAGTGTCCCGATCAGCTGTCCACAGTTATGTCAAGCTGGCGACAGAAGCTCTGTTCCGATGGGTAATGATGTTTATTCATTTCCATACGGACAAGGCCAGCCAGACCTGGCTTCCCTCGTGTCCAGGGTGCTATAGACTGTACACATGTGGCCATCAAGGCGCCAGCAGGTGAGCCCGGTGCCTTCGTCAACAGGAAGGGCTTCCACTCCATGAACGTGCGGATAGTGTGTGACCACAGGATGCTGATTCCGGGTCACCATTGGGCCTGGTGGCTGACAGGCCACCGCTGCCCCTTCCTAACCACTGGGGAGATGCCGTTCACGCTCAGCGGCCTTAATTGGTCTGCCAGTGTGAAATCACGGCCGGGGGCCGATCACAGGTGACAGCCCCTCCCAGGCCCCTCTACCAGCCTTTAAATTCTGGCCAGGGTTATTCTTAAAGCTACAGTCCTACATTTATGAGAAATATATTACTACAACATTCAACATTCTAATTAATAGTGCAATAGCTTCACAGCTAAGAAAAATACAAGATCGTAATGATTGTGAGTTAAACCATTTCTTACTGTTATGGGGTCATGTGACTGTATAGACCAATCAGCCCTAAGTATGGGGAACCTTAGGGGCGGAGCCTTTTAGCCTTGGTTTTGGAACAAGCATGTAGCCTCACATGAGGTCTGTTAGTAAAGTTCACTGTTTCTTACAAGAAGCCTGTCCTGCACTCTCCAAGTCGATTACAAAGGCATATTTTCTGAGAAAAATTAATACATCCTGAACTTACCTTGCTGTTAATTTTGTCAAAGGAGTAGGTTGTTACTTTGTGCTGTTGTACTGGATTGTTATTTTACATTCATTTGTTATCTCTACATAACAGAAATAAAGAAAAATAATTTGGGGGCATTTACTAAACATGCAAATTCCAGAAAACATTCAGAACACAAAAAGAATTGATCTGGATATTGATAAGCACTGGAAATCCAGGGCAATTGGTGCACCGAATCCTAAACCTACTGAAATCAATGGCTCGCCCCCTACAACAGTAACTTGTATTTACACAGAATCTTTAACACAGTAAATGTCTCAAGATCCTTCGCAGGACCGATTATCAATTACAATTTCACACGGAGCCAAATAAGGAGATATTAGACCTGATGGTCAAATGTTTGGTCAAGTGTTGTTCAAGGGCTGATGTATCTCTTTGTAAGGCTCGGTGTCATACTTTGATATACCACTCCTGTGAAACACCTTGGGACATTTCTTATGTAAAAGGCACTATATAAACCTAAGTTTTTGTTGTTAACTATCTTGAAGTATGAGAGATAGAGAGAGAGAAGAGGATTAGGGCATTCTGATGAAAGGTTATTAACCTGAAATGCTAACTCTGCTTTTCTCTCCACAAATGTTGCTGGATCTGCTGACTTTCCGATTTTTTAATTTTTTTTTGAAATTCTCATCCTGGTATTCACTCCTCTCCACATGATCTTCTCCCTCGCCATCTCCTCAAGCCCTAAAACCCTCTAAGATCTATACATTCCTCTAATCCCAGCCTCTTGCGCATCCCTGATTTGAATTGTTCCATCACTGTGCCTTCAGCTGCCTGGGCCCTAAGTTCTGGAATTCCCACCCTAAACCTCTCTATCTCAGCTCATTGAAGATGCTCCTTAAAACTTACCTCTATAAACAAGCTTCTAGTCATCTGAACTAATATATCCTTATGTGACTCTGTGTCAAATTTTATTTTATAACACTCCTATGAAGCTTGGGATGTTTTACTATAAGGGTGCTATATAAATGCACATTCTTGTTATCGGTAAAACTGTGAGGTGAGCAAATTTCAAATCTGAAAAGCCATTTATATTAACTTCTAATTTACCTCCCCCGTGCCCCCCATCTGCTACTGAGCTTGTGATGTCTCCTGGTGTCGAATGGACCACCATTCCCTTTCAAGGTCCGCTGGGGGAAGGTGCCAGAGTGTTGCCAGTGCGTTTACTCCCGTATGAATTAACACCTTCAGGAGGGAGCGGGACAAAACTCATAAAAAATCATTTCACTTCTATTCACAAGTGTTCACAACTTCCAAGAAAGGTGACCATATGAAAACTGTAGAGCTTAGACCTGTTAATTAAACAAGAACACTGGTGCACATGGAACCTCAAGACTGTGTCAACAAAATTAACATGTTTGGTCAGTTTACCAAGGTTAGCTGAATTAAAGATTGTTCCCACTTCAAAATCAATATGGTCCTGGATAGTTCAGTCAGCCCCTTGCCAATCTAACACAATGAAAAATTTATATTGCACAGAGGGACAAAATGTGCTGCTATTGTTTTCTAGTAATACTATTGTCAATGCATATTTGGATTTTTATTGTATTAATCTTCCATTATATAAAGCTCGGATGTAAGAAGATCCAAATCATCTGACTTCAAACAAAACACTCATGTAGAGTAATGTTGTTGGAATATTTTTGGAGATAAATCCATTGGATTTAATGAACAAAGACAGGTTCTACTGCCTGGGGCAGTAGCAGTGAGACTGAAACAGTTGGATCACTGTGTGCTTTGGGCAGCTTGCTGTCCATGTGAGCTGTCAATCCCCAGTATTGTTTGGAAATGGTTGAGGGTGAAGTTGAATGTGAATGTGTGACAGCAAAGCGTATCTGCAATGCATGGAAATGTGGATTTGTCTTTGAATCTCAAAAACTAGCTTTTTAATCAGATTGCAAATAACAGGGGAAAATTTAATTGCATTGGTGCTTTCTAGTCTCACTGCCTAATGGCACAGAGAGCAATTGTAGTGGTTCTCCCATCTCAAGAGAGACTGAGAATCAAACTTTAGCTCCACTAATCACAATAAACTCTGCATGTGGAGCAGTAGATTTTCTGAAAGCTTTTAATAGTGTCAAACTGGGCGAAAGAATTAGACAGTATATATACAGGCACACTACCTGAATAAATGTCCTCTTCAGCTTTCATGTTACTTCTCATTCATACAAATTAATTTTCTTAAAACTTCTTGTTTAGTTTTCCCATTTCCTGAAGATTTGAATACCTGCTGGGCTAGGAATCCATTTGGAGCATCTTGTCTCGATTTGTTGGTTCTATTTGGATGTAGTTCAACATCTAACCACTCACACAGTCAAACAAACAGCCCATCTTCAATATATGACTAATAAAAAGTTCAAAGAGAATTTTTAAAAACACACTTTTCCTTTCATGCCCCTGAATATTTTTTTTCCCCCAGGTTGCCTACAGCAGTATCCTGCAGATTAATGTTTAATTCCTGGAGACTCCTGTACAATCCTGGAGATTTGGCACCTCTTACACTCTGAAAAAGGCCATTATTCATGTTGAATCTTGACAGTATCAGCAGTCTTTGTAGCAGTTGCTAGGCTATTAAAGCCAAGCCTGATCCAATTCTCAGTCAATATCCAACGATGGATCCAAGGATCCCCCATTGAAGCAAGAAGTCAGAATGATTTTTTCATCCCAATTCAGGGAAACACAGAGTAATTCTCTTATTGCATAAGATTCTTGATAAGCAAGGGGGTGAAAGGTTATCGGGGGTGGGAGGGGGTTACAGTCAGATCAGCCATGATCTAATTGAATGGCGGGGCAGGCTCGAGGGGCTGAGTGGCCTACTCCTGCTCCTAGTTCGTATATTCATATCCCAACTTAGAACAGCTAACTCAAGACTGAGGGCAGAATTGGCCCAGATTTGCGCTAAGTAGGGGTACCCGCCTGCCGCAATAGCAGCTTTTCACGCCGTATCATCCCAAACCCGCTGCATTATTTATGCATTCCCGGGATACACGCCATTTCCATGGTGGGCGGACTCCGATTCACCTGCCACTTCATCACCTCACCGCTTCATCACGCCAGGCACCACATTTAAAGTCCAGCCAAGCTCAGTGCTTCCAGCTCAGGACTGCAGCAAAGACATGGCCCCGAAGGGCAAGATGCCCACAGCCCTCAAGTGTCCTCTGGATGCCGTGGAACCCCGCTGTGATGTCCTCTACCCCCGCTCTGGCCGCAGGAGGGGCAGCTGCATTACCACTCTGCCATCATAGGCGATGGCAGTGGTGGTCAGTGCCAATGCTGCACACAAGAGGTTGACCATCCAGTGCAGATAGAGGATGAATGATCTCATCCATGCCGCCAGCGTAAGGCAACCAGCTCATCACTCTAAACTCACACACTCAAGCCCATCACACATTCACCGGCATCTCACTCACTGCCAGCTCAAGGGACATCACCACTCACTTTTTCACACACACCCTCACATCTCCATCTGGCCTCATCTCCTCTGGAAACTGCCTCCTCAGCCCTCACCATCTTGAGGCCACTTGCACAGATCAACATGTGCCCCCCACACACACCCTGGGATACCCTCCTCCCCCAGTACAGCCCTCGCCCTGCAACCTCTTCCCTTGCCTGAGGCCACTTCTCTCCCTTCCCCAAGCAAGCCCCAGCCCTGCAGCTGTTGAAAAGCCCCCCCTCATATGACGGATCTGGGAGGTAGAGACCTGCCCGTGAGCCCCCCTAACAGTGATGTGGTGCTGCCTGTGAAGCCTGGCGCTGGTGACTGCGAGTGCTGACTGAAGCAATGTAGGCAAACACACCTCAATGTCCTGAGCAAAGTGCAGCTTACCAGGTGCATGCCCAATACATGCTGTTGTGAAACACATTGGCATGTTTTCCTGTCAACATGGGTGGATGATCCTGTGGGGGGATGAGTCCGCTGGGTAGGCCTTTTAATGATATGCTGATGTATTACAATGAGGTTCCCAACGTCCGATGGTTGGAACACAGCCCCCCATCGATGGGTGGAGTGGACAATCGCGAACTGGTTTCACGCCATTGTGAAACCAATCGCGCCATATTGTCCGTTCATGCCACCAAACACGCCTGACACCAGGGGGCAGGGAAACTCCCAGCCTGAGAATCAAACGTCAGCTCTGATCATTGGGTAAACAGGATGGGCCAGATTTTCTGAAAGTGTTTAAAAACTTATAAACACAATGAGGAAAAGCTTGTTTAGTGAAGTTAATGGCTTCTTAAAATATGAATGAAGAAATGTTGCTGCAGTATTGAAATAATTCTTGACTGTAGGCTATAGATGAAACAAAGATGTTCCATTTTTTTCCTAAAACAGTAAAAATGCAATATTAATAAAAACAAATGATAGACCAAAATAAATGCTCATCTCCTGCAACGTAACTGTTCCGGCCCAGCCGATGGTAAATGCTGATCTGCTCAAATCACAAAGGGAAACTTGAAACAACCACCACAACTGTTTCGCAATTTGTATCAATTTCAAAATGCAGGTTTGAATTCAGTGCTAATAAGACCACTTACAAAACTAAATTAAACCTTTTCTAATAGAAGAAATGATTTTAAGTACATACATAGATCTACAAATTACTACCATGATAACTTCTCTAAGTCCTCCTAATTAATCTAACTCCCAGTTACACTTTCATTAAGGCAACAGTAAGGCACATGGGGTAGAATTTTGCCCTCGGATGGCGTGTGGGCCCCACTGGCTCGGCGGTGGGTGGGCAGCTGAACTCCGCCGCTGGAACAGGGCCCGCTGCTATTTTGAGTGGGTAGGCTAATTAAGGCCCACCCAGCGGCCTTCCCGACAGGAAGTGCTCTGCGCTTCCTGTGCAGGGGGTGGAGGGATTCCCCACCTGTCAAAGTGCGCTCTTTCACACATGCGCACAAAAGAGCGCACAGCTCCCTGAGGCAAAGTGCTGTCTCAGGGAGATTACTGACAGGTAAGAAAAGTCAAAAAATAGAGAAATATTAAAATTATTAACATGTCCCCCTCATGTGACAATGTCGCATGAGATGGGATATGTTAATAAGAAACACATAAAGTTTATTAAATTTTTTAAAAACTGACACGAAACCTCATCCCGCCAGTGGATGAAGTTTCATGAATAATCTGGAGCCCGCTGGGGCTCCTGGCCTGCCCGCCAGCCTTAAGCTTGGATGGGTAGGGTCTTTAGCAAGGTTAATGAGCCTGTCAATGGCCTCAATTGGCCATTGACAGGTTGGTGGGTGGACAGCTGATTTCGCTGTCCGCCCGCCTTCCTGAAGATTGAAATGGACCGGGATGACATCGGGGGTTCCTCCCGATGTCATCTAATGTCGTTTTCCCCTTGGCGAGTGGGCCCCGCCCCCAAATCGTCGAGGGGAAAATCCTGGCCATAAAGTTCAAAAGACCCAGGCAAAGTAACACACAATACCCTGAACAGTCGAATTCAAAGTGACTTTTTCTCAGCTTCAGTTCCTTGTAGACAGCAGCTTGAGGCTTAGAAGCTGGAGGCTTTTTACACTTGTCTTAGATCATAGGATGCTTGCCCTTACACACAGCCTTCTCTCCTTTATACTTATTTTCTACTTTGAATGCAAATTCCTCCTGTTTCACTGTGTCTTTGGGCTCTATCTCTCTAATAATAAAAAATCTATTATAATACCAATTTTACCAGTAATCTTTGGAAAAAATAAACACATTGTTTCTTAACTTCTCCTGTCTAGGTGAAATATTAACTGCGCCCCCACCATCCCCCCCCACCCCCCCGCCACCCCCCACCCCCCCCCCCCCCCCCCCCCCCCCACCCCTCCCCACCTCCACACACACCTTTTGAATTCAAGCCAGTCTGGAGTATTTAAAAATGCAAATGTTCCCTTTACAGCTCACATTGTAAAACTTTCCCCATGTTTACCTAATTAAAATTTCAAACCTCACTTATCTTCTGATACATCAAAGCTTTCAGCCCAACTGCCTTTAATTCAATTAAGTCTCTTACACACACACACACACACACACATACACAGAGACCTATAGACACAGACCCCACTGTTACTCTAATTTACAATAAATTCCAATAAGATAATGAAAATTAGTATATCTCCCTGATAGTAGCAAGGACCTAAAAATCCTCTCTGTGCCCCCTCCTTTACCCCTTATAAATAATATGTGCAGTATCATATATATATATATATATATATATATAGATATATATATAAATATTGCTGGTGTATATATATACATATATATATATATATATACATAGACACGCCAACATAAGATCAGACAAGTTGAGGCAATTTCGCAAGTCTGGACTTCGGGCAATTTTAGATTTGCTTTTTTATATCTTTTTTGGGAAAATGGAAACTGGGAATTCTGCCAAGTACTGTTAGCGAGGAGCAGGTCTATTAGCTTTTCAAATTTGGCCTGGATTTGACAGGAGTTCATTTGCTAATCCTCAATACACAGTATACTCATGGATTGTCACTTTAGGCAGCTTTATCAGAAAATAAATGATGGAGTTAACAAGGTCGCTGGATTAATAATAAAACACATCCTATTTTAATTCAGTTAATGATAATACAAGTTCTTCTGCACGATCAGTATTATTTGATGTAAAGTGGATCTAAAAGCTTGCATTTCATGGTCACAAGGTGGGTTTGCTTTGAATGCAGCAACTATACAAGAGCATATACAAAGGATGGCCTAAAAGCCCCATTGTGTTAACTGGTCTCCTTCATCCACTATACAGGCTGCAAGAATTGTTGTACCTCACGATCATGCTTTCCAAGATTAACAAATTATAAAACTACCTATGAAATTCTGTAAATGAACATCCAACAGTGCAACTATTTTTGATATATACAGGTGAAGGACATTGCAAATGGTATGGAAAGACTGCATAATGTTGGATTTCAGCATGATTTCCTCTCGATTAGAAATTCTTACAGATGAGTTTTCCATACGCCTCCTTCAATGTGCAACTAACAATGTTGTGGGGGAGGGTGGTGGTTCCAGGGGTGTCGATGAGGTACCTCAGGAATTCCACATTGCAGAGGGAAGGTGGGTGCTACATTGAGCCATCTGAATGCCTCATAGCTGAGCTGAGGTAATTGATGTGAGAGGGGATCAATTAAATCTGATTGCAAGACCTTGTGTCCTTCATAGAAACGTATAAGAATCAAAACACATGTGCTCTTTAGCCTAATAAAGCAATCTGGCTACACACATTAGTTACCATCCTGATTTTCCTTCGGGGATTGGGTATATGGGCAGTGCCATCCCCCAGGAATTAATTTTGGCCCAGAGAATTTAGATGCAAAATGGCAGAACAAATATCTAAGGATTCTCAGATTGACAGACTCCTGAATGCAGTGCCAGTGTTTAACCAGAGGCTCCTGAGGTGCAGTGCCAGTGTTTAACCAGAGGGTCCTGAGTGCAATGCCAGTGTTTAACCAGAGGGTCCTGAGTGCAGTGCCAGTGTTTAACCAGGGGCTCCTGAGTGCAATGCCAGTGTTTAACTAGAGGCTCCTGAGTGCAGTGCCAGTGTTTAACCAGAGGGTCTTGAGTGCAGTGCCAGTGTTTAACCAGAGGGTCCTGAGTGCAATGCCAGTGTTTAACGAGGGTCCTGAGTGCAGTGCCAGTGTTTAACCAGAGGCTCCTGAGTGCAGTGCCAGTGTTTAACCAGAGGGTCTTGAGTGCAGTGCCAGTGTTTAACCAGAGGCTCCTGAGTGCAGTGCCAGTGTTTAACCAGAGGGTCCTGAGTGCAGTGCCAGTGTTTAACAAGAGGGTCCTGAGGTACAGTGCCAGTGTTTAACCAGAGGGTCCTGAGTGCAGTGCCAGTGTTTAACCAGAGGGTCTTGAGTGCAGTGCCAGTGTTTAACCAGAGGCTCCTGAGTGCAGTGCCAGTGTTTAACCAGAGGGTCCTGAGTGCAGTGCCAGTGTTTAACCAGGGGCTCCTGAGGTGCAGTGCCAGTGTTTAACCAGAGGGTCCTGAGTGCAATGCCAGTGTTTAACGAGGGTCCTGAGTGCAGTGCCAGTGTTTAACCAGAGGGTCTTGAGTGCAGTGCCAGTGTTTAACCAGAGGCTCCTGAGTGCAGTGCCAGTGTTTAACCAGAGGGTCCTGAGTGCAGTGCCACTGTTTAACCAGAGGCTCCTGAGTGCAGTGCCACTGTTTAACAAGAGGGTCCTGAGGTACAGTGCCAGTGTTTAACCAGAGGGTCCTGAGTGCAGTGCCAGTGTTTAACCAGAGGCTCCTGTTTGCAGTGCCGGTGTTTAACTAGAGGCTCCTGAGTGCAGTGCCAGTGTTTAACCAGAGGTTCCTGAGTGCAGTGCCGGTGTTTAACCAGAGGCTCCTGAATGCAGTGCCAGTGTTTAACTAGAGGGTCCTGAGTGCAATGCCAGTGTTTAACGAGGGTCCTGAGTGCAGTACCAGTGTTTAACCAGAGGGTATTGGGTGCAGTGCCAGTGTTTAACCAGAGGCTCCTGAGTGCAGTGCCAGTGTTTAACCAGAGGGTCTTGAGTGCAGTGCCAGTGTTTAACAAGAGGGTCCTGAGGTACAGTCCCAGTGTTTAACCAGAGGGTCTTGAGTGCAGTGCCACTGTTTAACCAGATGCTCCTGAGTGCAGTGCCACTGTTTAACAAGAGGGTCCTCAGGTACAGTGCCAGTGTTTAACCAGAGGGTCCTGAGTGCAATGCCGGTGTTTAACTAGAGGCTCTTGAGTGCAGTGCCAGTGTTTAACCAGAGGCTCCTGAGTGCAGTGCCAGTGTTTAACCAGAGGGTCCTGAGTGCAATGCCAGTGTTTAACGAGGGTCCTGAGTGCAGTACCAGTGTTTAACCAGAGGGTCTTGAGTGCAGTGCCAGTGTTTAACCAGAGAGTCCTGAGTGCAGTGCTGGTGTTTAACCAGAGGCTCCTGAATGCAGTGCCAGTGTTTAACCAGAGGGTCCTGAGTGCAGTGCCAGTGTTTAACCAGAGGCTCCTGAGTGCAGTGCCAGTGTTTAACCAGAGGGTCTTGGGTGCAGTGCCAGTGTTTAACCAGAGGCTCCTAAGTGCAGTGCCACTGTTTAACAAGAGGGTCCTGAGGTACAGTGCAGTGTTTAACCAGAGGCTCCTGAGTGCAGTGCCGGTGTTCAACCAGAGGCTCCTGAGTGCAGTGCCGGTGTTTAACCAGAGAGTCTTGAGTACAGTGCCAGTGTTTAACCAGAGGCTCCTGAGTGCAGTGCCAGTGTTTAACCAGAGGCTCCTGAGTGCAGTGCCAGTGTTTAACCAGAGGCTCCTGAGTGTAGTTCCAGTGTTTAACCAGAGGGTCTTGAGTGCAGTGCCAGTGTTTAACCAGAGGGTCCTGAGTGCAATGCCAGTGTTTAACCAGATAAAATCTTTGCAGTGCTCCACATACAGCATGTAAATTTTTTTAAACTATGAAGCAGATTTTTCATAATTCTCCAGTATACAGTGCACAGACTTCTATAATGAACAGTAAGTGTCCTGGAGTAATGAGCTGTCTGGTTCAATGATTAAATAACCAACTCTTTTTACAAAGAAGCAAAGATAGTTCTAAATCTTCATTCTTGGTCGTGTCTTCTTGGAGCCAGGATGGGTTGAAGACATCGCACTCACCTACTCATTACAAGGATGACTGGCACTCATTGATCGATGGTTAAGTCTCAGAATTTGAATCCACAATTTGATAACTGAGTGTTGGTGTTCTATTAATTGAACCAAACTGACACATATCCTATGTGCCACCCTCCATTCCACTCTATATGACGTGAACTCTGAGCTCAGAGTTGCTATTGATAGATGAGCGGATGAAATAAACCATTGGATTGAACTGCTGAGTGAGTGGGAGGCGACACTGAATAATCCAACATTTCTCTCAAGCAACACTGTCAAAAAAAAACTAAACTGCTCGTTCGTCTCATTTGCTGTTTTAAGAAATTTAACTGTTTAAAATTGTCTGTAATGTATGCTTATATCTCTGATTACATTTCATAAAATAATTAGTTGAATGAAAAACTGTCCATGATAGCCTGGAGATGTGATACCGCACCACATAATAATACAAGTCTCCTTCCTGTTGAGGCTCTGTATGATAGTAATTCTGGCATAATGATTATCGTTGGGCAAATGAATTGAAACGTGGTGAAGCACAAATCTTGCCACAGCAGACAGAGCATGAAACAAGTAGAATCTCAGAATTGCAGGTTAGTGTAAACTGCATTGCAATAACATCAACAAACTACTCTGCACCACTCATGGGATACACCAAATCCATGGAATTACTTGTACCATTTAAACACTGACAGCTTTCGAACCCTGAAAAACCACAACTCTCTCTACACAAACATCTTTTTTTTTAAAAAATGGCATCAGAAGCAAAGTTGCATCAATGCTCAGGAAGCACCACCCACGTTGATTTGAAAATGCATTCTGCTTGTGTTCGTGTTGCACGGTTTGCAAAATGCAGCATAAGTATGAGCTAACGAAGCCACTGTTACCAATTTGGGGCCAACACGAACATTTCCTCGGGTCCGGTCAGGTACAAATTCTGAGCATCACATTATTATTATAGGAACTGACTCACTCTTCATCTACCTGTCTGATAGGAAATGCAGAGCTTTAACAAACAGGTATTCCATTTCTTTAGCATCAGTATCAGCTCAATCTCTCTGAAGTTGGATCAATTTGTCAGCAAGTAAGGAGAGGTTAGACCTGAACTATTAATCTCCACAGTAAAGTGAACAGATAGTTATGATTTGATTCAGTTAATTCAATCAATAAAACATGGCTGGATGCTATCATACAAAAATAATAAACTTGCTACACCATTGCTGTGACCATTTGGGTCTTTGAATCTGCAAATAAGTGATTTTTTTTTCACTCGCTGGCTGGGCCAGCATTTATTGCCCATCCCTAATTGCCCTTGAGAAGGTGGTGGTGAGCTGCCTTCTTGAACCGCTGCAGTCCATGTGGTGTAGGTACATCCACAGTGCTGTTAGGGAGGAAGTTCCAGGATTTTGACCCAGTGACAGTGAAGGAACGGTGATATATTTCCAAATCAGGATGGTGAGTGACTTGGAGGGGAACTTCCAGATGGTGTTGTTCCCATCTATCTGCTGCCCTTGTCCTTCTAGTGGTCATGGGTTTGGAAGGTGCTGTCTAAAGAGCCTTGGTGAATTCCTGCAATGCATCTTGTAGATGGTACACACTGCTGCTACTGTGTATCGGCGGTGGAGAAAGTGAATGTTTGTGGATGGGATGCCAATCAAGTGGGCTGCTTTGTCCTGAATGGTGTCAAGCTTCTTGAGTGTTGTGGGAGCTGCACTCATCCAGGCAAGTGGGGAGTATTCCATCACAATCCTGACTTGTGCCTTGTAGATGATTGACAGGCTTTGGGGAGTCATGAGGTGAGTTACTCGTCGCAAAATTCCTAGCCTCTGACCTGCTCTTGCAGCCACAGTATTTATATGGCTGTTCCAGTTCAGTTTCTGGTCAATGGTAGCCCCCAGGATGTTGATAGTGGGGGAACTCAGTGATGATAATGTCATTGAATGTCAAGGGACAATGTTTGGATTCTCTCTTGTTGGAGATGGTAATTGCCAGGCACTTGTATGGTGTGAATATTACTTGCCACTTGTCAGCCCAAGCCTGGATATTGTCCAGGTCTTGCTGCATTTGGACATGGACTGCTTCAGTATCTGAGGAGTCACGAATGGTGCTGAACATTGTGCAATCATCAGTGAACATCCCCACTTCTGAATTTATGATGGGAGGAAGGTCATTGATGAAGCAGCTGAAGATGGTTGGGCCAAGGACACTACCCTGAGGAACTCCTGCAGTGATGTCCTGGACCTGAGATGATTGACCTCCAACACCCACAACCATCTTCCTTTGTGCTTGGTTTGACTCCAGCCATTGGGGAGTTTTCCCCCTGATTCCCATTGACTCCAGTTTTGCTAGGGCTCCTTGATGCCACACTCGGTCAAATGTGGCCTTGATGTCAAGGACAGTCACTCTCACTTCACAACGTGAGTTCAGCTCTTTTGTCCATGTTTGAACCAAGGCTGCAATGAGGTCAGGAGCTGAGTGGCCCTGCTGGAACCCAAACTGGGCATCAGTGAGCAGGTTGTTGCTAAGCAAGTGTCACTTGATAGCACTGTTGATGACCCCTTCCATTACTTTACTGATGATGGAGAGTAGACTGATGGGGCAGTAATTGGCCGGGTTGGAGTTGTCCTGCTCTTTGTGTACAGGACATATCTGGGCAATTTTCCACATAGTTGGGTAGATGCCAGTGTTGTAGCTGTACTGGATAGCTTGTCTAGGGGTGTGGCAGGTTCTGGAGCACAAGTCTTCAGTACTATTGCCAGAATAGTGTCAGGGACCATAGCCTTTGCAGTATCCAGTGCTTTCAGTCATTTCTTGATTCCACCTGGAGTGAATTGAATTGGCTGAAGAATGGCATCTGCGATGCTGGGGACCTCTGGAGGAGGCCAAGATGGATGATCCACTCGGCACTTCTGGCTGAATATTGTTGCAAATGCTTCAGCCTTATCTTTTGCACTGATGTGCTGGGCTCCCCCATCATTGAGGATGGGGATATTTGTGGATCCTCCTACTCCAGTGAGTTGTTTAATTGTTCACCACCACTCACGATTGGATGTGGCAGGACTGCAGAGCTTAGATCTGATCTAAACAAAGAGATAAAAACAAAAAAACTGCGGATGCTGGCAATCCAAAACAAAAACAGAATTACCTGGAAAAACTCAGCAGGTCTGGCAGCATTGGCGGAGAAGAAAAGAGTTGACGTTTCGAGTCCTCATGACCCTTCGACAGAACTTGAGTGACAGAACTCTCACTCAAGTTCTGTCGAAGGGTCATGAGGACTCGAAACGTCAACTCTTTTCTTCTCCGCCGATGCTGCCAGACCTGCTGAGTTTTTCCAGGTAATTCTGTTTTTGTTTTAGATCTGATCTGTTGGTTGTGGGATGGCTTAGCTCTGTCTATCACTTGCTGCTTTTGCTGTTTGGCACGCAAGTAGTCCAGTGTTGTAGCTTCACCAGGGTGACACCTCATTTTTAGGTGTGCCTGGTGCTGCTCCTGGCATGTCCTCCTGCACTCTTCATTGAACCAGGGTTGATCCCCTGACTTGATGGTAATGGTAGAGTGGGGGATATGCTGGGCCATGAGGTTACAGATTGTGGTTGAGTACAATTCTGCTGCTGATGGCCCACAGCACCTCATGGATACCTAGTCTTGAGTTGCTGGATCTGTTTGAAATCTATCCCATTTAGCACGGTGGTAGTGACACACAAAACAATGGAGGGTATCCTCAGTGTGAAGTCAGAGATTTGTCTCCACTATGAATGTGTGGTGGTCACTCCTACCAATACTGTCATGGACAGATGCATCTGCGATGAGGTCAAGTATATTTTTCCCTCTTGTTGGTTCCCTCACCACCTGCCGCAGACCCAGTGTAACAGCTATGCCATTTAGGGCTCGGCCAGCTCGGTCAGTAGTGGTGCTATTGAGCACTCTTGGTGATGGACATTGAAGTCCCACACCCTGAGTACATTCTGCGCCCTTGTCACCCTCAGTGCTTCCTCCAAGTGATGGTCAACACGGAGGAGCATTGATTCATCAGCTGAGGGAGGGTGGTACATGGTAATCAGCAGGAGATTTCTTTGCCCAAGTTTGACCTGATGCTATGAGACTTCATGGGGTCTGGATTCGATGTTAACGAGTCCCAGGTCAACTCCCTCCTGACTGTATACCACTGTGCCCCCACCTCTGCTGGGTCTGTCCTGCCCGTGGGACAGGACATACCCAGGGATGGTGATGGTGGTGTCTGGGACATTATCTTTAAGGCATGATTCCGTGAGGATGACTATGTCCGGCTGTTGCTTGTCTAGTCTGTGAGACAGCTCTCCAAATTTCAGCACCAGCCCTCAGATGTTAGTAAGAAGGACTTTGCAGGGTCGACAGGGCTGAGATTGCTGCTGTCGTTTCTGGTGCCTCGGTCAATACCAGTGGCCCATCCAGTTTCATTTCTGTTTTGAGGCTTTCTAACAGTTTGTTACAACTGAGTGGCTTGCTAGGCCATTTCAGAGGGCATTTAAGAGTCAACCACATTGCTGTCGGTCTGTGCAGGCCAGACCAGATTCCCTCCTCTAAAGGACATTAGTGAACCAGATGGGCTTTTACAACAACCAATAATGGTTTCATCATCATCTTTCAACTTTTAATTCCAGATTTTTATTGAATTCAAATTCCACCAACTGCCATGGGAGGATTCAAATCCAGGTCTCCTGAGCATTACCCTGGATCTCTGGATTGCTAGTCCACCAACAATACCACTATCCACTATACCATCGCCTCCCCCAGGCTGCACTCAGGGAAAACATTGCCTCCTAGGCTGAGCCAAGTGCAAAGTAACTTACCTGAATGTGGAGCCAGGAGAAGGAGCAGGAGCGTGGGTCCTGAACCGGCATTAAAAGCAACTGATCACTGCCATTCCCCACCATCACCACTACCCTCCACATCACCCTCCCTCCACCGTATGGTCCTCACTCCCATTACTGTCACTCCCAGCCGGACCCCAGATCTCCCTTACTCCAACCAGGCCAACCTGATCCCAGCATGGGAGACATTCAATTTGAGCCAGTTAGCAAGGTTCAACCACTTAATAGAGGTCACAGTCCTCCATGATAAGAGAGGAGAAAGTCATCTGCTCTTTCAACTCCTTCAGCCAATAGGATAGGAGAGAAATCTGTCAATTGTTTTAAATTTCTGGGATGTGATAGATAACCTCACTGTAAATGAATAGTGCAAACATTCCTCAAAGAACATCTTACTGTGCCACTCTTTAATAACATGTTTATAATCTACATGAAATGAAGTGTTAGGTAATCGTTCCCGGTATTGACTACCAAGATATTGCATGAATAAAACAAAGCTACGCTAATATTGACAGTTTTCTTTCTTAAAGAAATTTGATGAAAGTTTTGAGTCTCTGTTTTCAGGGTTGAACACACACAGAGTGACCCAGTCTCAATATCTATTCATACAAACCTATGGGCCAGGATATTGAGGTCGGTGAGCAGGGGGGCGGGGCCCACTCACCAACGTGTAAAATGATGCACGGTGATGTCGGACGGAACACCCGATGTCATCCCGCCTCATTTAAATTTTCAGGAAGGCGGGGGCGGAGCAAAATCAGCTGTGGGCCCACCAACCGGTCAATGGCCAATTAAGGCCAATGACAGGATCATTAAAACCATTAAAGGACCTGCACATCCGACCTTAAGGCTGGCGGACAGACCAGGAACCCTGGCGGGGAATAGAGAAACCATGAAACCTCATCCAGCAGCGGGAAGAGGTTTCATGCAGGATTTGAAAAATTTTAATAAAGTTATTGTGTAAATTATGAACATGTCCCAACTCGTGTGACATTGTCACATAAGGGGGACATGTTAAAGAATGTTTTTTTTTATTTTTAATATTTTTCAAAGTGTAAGTGATCTCCCTGAGGCTGCACTTAGCCTCAGGTAGGTGTGTGCTCTGCCGTGCGCATGTGTGAACGAGCGCACTCCCTGCTTAGGGAATCCAACCCCCCCCTCCCCCGCACAGGAGCACATAGCACTTCCCGCTGCGCGTCACACTGGGCAGGCCTTAATTGGCCTGTCCACGTAAAATGGTGGCGGTGTCCGCTTCTCCGGCGGAGATTGGGTCAGGCCCACCCAACCGACAGGCAGAAAATTCTTCCCGTGGTCTCACCAATGTCCTGTACAACTGAAACATAACCCCCCCCTACTTTTATATTCACAGAATCACAGAATCACATTGCAGAAGAGGCCTTTCGGCCCATCGAGTCTGCACCAACACAAGAGAAACACCTGACCTACCAACATTCACCAGCACTTTGCCCAGAGCCTTGAATGTTATGACGTGCCAAATGCTCATCCAGGTACTTTTTAAAGGATGTGAGGCAACCCGCCTCCACCACCCTCCCAGGCAGCACATTCCAGACCGTCACCACCCTCTGGGTAAAAAAGTTTTTCCTCACATCCCCTCTAAACCTCCTGCCCCTCACCTTGAACTTATGTCCCCTTGTGACTGACCCTTCAACTAAGGGGAACAGCTGCTCCCTATCCACCCTGTCCATGCCCCTCATAATCTTGTACACCTCAGTCTTCTCTGCTCCACGAAAACAACCCAAGTCTATCCAACCTCTCTTCATAACTTAAATGTTTCATCCCAGGCAACATCCTGGTGAATCTCCTCTGCACCCCCTCCAGTGCAATCACATCCTTCCTATAATGTGGCAACCAGAACTGCACACAGTACTCCAGCTGTGGCCTCACTAAGGTTCTATATAACTCCAATGTGACTTCCCTACTTTTGTAATCTATACCTCGATTGATAAAGGCAAGTGTCCCATATGCCTTTGTCACCACCCCACTAACATGCCCCTCCGCCTTCAAAGATCTATGGACACACACGCCAAGGTCCCTTTGTTCCTCAGAACTTCCTAGTGTCATGCCGTTCATTTAAAACTTCCTTGTCAAATTACTCCTTCCAAAGTGTTTCATCTCACACTTTTCAGGGTTAAATTCCATCTGCCACTTAACTGCCCATTTGACCATCCTGTCTATATCTTCCTGTAGCCCAAAACACTCAACCTCACTGTTAACCACCCGGCCAATCTTTGTGTCATCTTGGTTTCAATTCCCCTCGCAATAAATGATAACATTCTATTGACTTTCCTAATGGCTTGCTGCACCTGCATACTAGCCTTTTGTGCATTGGGACACCCAGATCCCTCTGTATCTCAGAACTCTGCAATCTCTCACCATTTAGATAATAAGCTTTTTTTTTTATTCTTCCTGCCGAAATGGACAATTTCACATTTGCCCACATTATACTCCATTTGCTGGATCTTTGCACACTCATTTAACGCATCTATGTCCCCTTGTAGCTTCCTTATGTCCCCTTCACAACTTACTTTCCTACCTATCTTTGTATCATCAGCAAATTCAGCAATCATCCCTTCAATCCCTTCATCCAACTCACTTATATAAATTGTAAAAAGTTGAGGTCCCAGCTTGATCCCTGTGACACACCACTCATCACATCCTGCCAACCAGAAAAAGACCCATTTATAGCTACCCGCTGTTTCCTGTTAGCTAGCCAATCTTCTATCAATGCCAATATGTTACCCACTACGCCCTGAGCTTTTATTTTCCGCAATAACCTTTGATGTGGCACCTTATCAAATGCCTTCTGGAAATCTAAGTACAGTACATCCATCAGCTCGCCTTTATCCACAGTACATGTGACTCCTTCAAAGAACTCCAATAAATTGGTTAACTAAGATTTCTCTTTCACAAAACCTTGTTGACGCTGCCTGATTGCCTTCAATTTTCCCAAGTGCCCTGTTATAACATCTTTAATAATAACTTCTAACATTTTCCCTGTAACCAATATTAAGCTAACTGGCCTGTAGTTTCCTACTTTCTGTCTCTGTCTCTTTTTGAATAAAGAAGTTATATTTGCTATTTTTTAATCCCTTGGCACCTTCCCCAAATCCAGGGAATTTTAGAAAATTAAAACCAAAGTGCCAACTATCTCAATAGCCACTTCTTTTAAGACCCTTGGATGATGTCCATCAGGACTCGGGGAACTTGTCAGCCCACAGCTCCAACAATTTTCGTTCCTCCCTCCCTTCCACTTCCTGATTTACAGCTATTTCTGGGATGTTACTAGTGTCCACTATAGTGAAGACTGGTGCAAAATACCTGCTCAATTCATCCACAATCTCCTTACTTTCCTTTATTAAATCCCCAGACTAACTTTACACAGGACCAATGCTCACTTTGTTAACTCTTTTCTTATTTAAGTATCTATGGAAACTCTTACTATCCATCTTTATATTTCTAGCTGGCTTTCCCTCATACTCTAATTTTTCCCTCCTTATTAATCTTCTTGTCGTTCTTTGTTGTTCTTATATTTTGTCCAATCTTCTGACTTTCTGCCCCCTTAGCTAAATTATATACTTTTTCTTTAAGTTTGATTCTGTCTTTAACTTTTTTAGTTAACCATGGATGGTGGGTCCTCCCCTTGGAATTTTTCTTTCCCATCGGAATGTATCCATTCTGTATATTGTGAAATATCCCTTTGAATTTCTGCCACTGCATCTTTATTTACCTATCGCTTAACCTCATTTACCAATTCACTTTAGCTAGTTCTACTTTCATGCCCTCATAATTGCCCTTATTTAAGTTTAAAATACTAGTTTTGGACCCACTCTTCTCTCCCTCAAAATGAATGTAAAATTCAATCATATTATAATCGCTGTTACCGAGGGGTGCCTTCACTATGGGGTTATCAATTAATCCTATCTCGCTGCACAATGCCAGGTCTAGTGTAGCCTGCTCTCTGGTTGGTTCCAGAACATGCTGCTTCAAGAACCTATTCCGACAACATTCTATGAAATCCTCATCTAGGCCAACTTTTTGCCCTTCTGATTTTTCCAGCCTATATCTAGATTAAAATCCCCATGATTATCGACATACCTTTCTGACAAGCTCCCATTATCCCTTCGTTTATATTCTGTCTTACCGCATAGTTACAATTGGGGGCCTGTACACCACTGCCACAAGTGACTTCTTGCCTTTACCATTTCTCATCTCAACCCAAGCCGCTTCTACATCCCAGTTTCCTGAACTTAGGCCATCCCTCTCAAATGTGCTAATCCCATCATTCCCCTCACTCTGCTCAGTTCTCAGTCTCAGCCGAGGTAGGCCAAGCCTTCACAGACTTCAGTCAGCAGGAGGGAATAGTTCAGAGCAGAAATAAATCAACATAGCCTAAGTGCAGCTCTGGTAACATTTGTTTGGTAGATCCTGGCCTGACATGGAAGGGCATTGGGTTAAACAGCAGACGCATTTCCAAAGGTGTTACAGAATTTCTTCAAATACATATGAAGTGGAATTTTATGACAGCGGGATTTTTATGGTCCCGTTGAAGTCAAAGGAGTTTAGAAAAGCTTGCTGAATTTTACAGCCCTGTCCTCACCAAGATGGGGCAATAAAATTCCAGCCATGGTTACACATACAGAACAGAAGCAGGCCCTTTGGTCCAACTGCTGTCTTTATGTTCTACTCGTGTCTCCTCCCATATCCTTCCTCACCTTACTCGATGAGCATAACCTTCTATTCCTTTCTCCTTCGTGTGTTTATCTAGCTTCCCCTTAAATGCCTTGATACTATTCACTTCCCCAACTCCCTGTGGCATTGAGTTCCATATTCTCACCACTCTCTGGGTAAAGAAGTTTCTGCTGAATTCCCTATTGGATTTCTTGGTGACTATCTTATACTAATGGCCTCTAGTTTTGCATTTGCCCACATTTTCTCTGTGCTCTCTCAAAACCCTCCTTAATTTTAAAGACTTCAATCAGGTTGCCCGCATCCTTCTCTTTTCAAGAGAAGAGAACCCCAGCCTGCGGATCCTGTCCTAGATAGAATCTACATCCTAGTAGATTCTTATTGCAACTTCACTAATACCTGTTAATCCATTTTATAATTTGGTGACCAGAAGTGCACACAGTGCTCCAAACATGGGGCTGAATATTACGGTGGTGGGGGTGGGGGTGGGGGCATGTGGGGGGTGGGTGGGGGGGGGGGGCATGTTGGGGGGGATGGCTTTTTACTCCGGGAGCAAAGTTGGTGTGGAGCCCACCCCAGAGCCATAATGCACTGTGGACGGGTTAAACAAGGACCTAGTGGGAGTTCCGCCTCTCACTGGGGAGTAAGTCCTGCCCTTGAGAGCGTCTGGCCAGTCTGATTGGCTGGCAGCTCCATCAGTCTGGGCAAGAGCGTGTTAGTGGGCTCTGCTGGAAGTGCACGAGGAGGAGGAAGGTGGTCCACGGATCCCTGGAGACCCAGGCAAGTCCAGGGTCTTGGGCAGGGAGGGATTTGAGCAGGTCAGGGAAGGAGGTTGAGTGAGAGGGTTTGGGTTTAAGACTGTGGGCAGGTAGGTAGAAAGGGGCATTCTATCTTGGGGGACCTGCCCTCTGATCGACAGGGGCCCATCCCCCAAGATCGAAACCCCGCCCCTTCCTTCTTTGAAAAGATTATTTTTAAAACTCGGGCTGCCACTCCCCACCTGACTGCCCATGCCAAATATTTGATGGCGTATTATCAGGTTCAATTGGCTTGGTAACAAGCCTAATTGATTCTTGGTTAATCATTTAAATATGACGGGCGGGCTGATAATTTTGGCGCCCGCCTACCGCCCCCTTCATTATATGGGGGTGAGCTCAGGGGTGGGTGAGAAGCTGGGCACCCACCCTAGTCTCTGTGTGCCCACCAAAAACATATCCAGCACGGCACATAAGATGCAGCCAATGTCTAACCAAGGTTCAGTACAAGTTTTGCCTAACCTCTGTACTTTTCAATTCTATCCCTCTATAACCTCAGTGTTTGGATTGCTTTTTTATGGTCTTATTAACCTGAAACGCAATATAATGATAAAGCATAAAAGCCAGCTGCATTTTGTGTTTTACTAGGGGCGTAGGGTACAATAGTAAAGAATTATAATTACTCTTTTAGTGATAGATTTGCTCCATTGTCTGCAGTTTTGGCGGCTTCCTTAGCTGGTATCAGTTATGAGGAGAGACTTCTCCAGACATTGTTCAGAACAGAAAAGCCAAGAGGAGATTTAATTGTGGTTTTTAAAATGGTGGATACGGATGGATTGAAAAGGCAAATGCTGTAAACTCTGGCTGGGGAGTTAATAATGAAGAGTCAGCAACTTAAAGTTGTTACTAAAAGATAAACCTTGAGGTAAAGAGAGATATAGGACTTTACAGAAAGAATGGAGCTGTGGCAGTAACTTCAAATGACTTTGTGAAAGAGCATGCTGAGACAGAATGGGCCTGCTATTTACTTCACAGGAGCATTATATATAACAAAGTATGATGCTGACCCACGTAAGGAGGTACTAGACCTGATGACCAAAGACTTTGTCAAAGAGGCAGGTTTTAGGGCCTTAAAGGAGTAAAGCAAGATAGAGGGGCAGAGAGGTTTAGGGAGGCTATTCCTGAGCTTCGGGCCCAGGCAGCTGAAGACAAGGCCACCAATGGTGAAGCAAATAAAATCCGGAAAGCTCAAACAGCTAGAAGCAGATGAGCCAGAAATCTCTGAGGGTTGTAGAGTTGGAGGAGATTATAAATAGTGGGAGGGGGTGAAGACATGAGGGATTTTAAAAACGAGGATGAGAATTTTAAAGTCAAGACATTGCTTGAACAGGAGTTAACATAGGTCAGAGAACATAGGGATGATGGGTGAATAGAACTTGCTTCATGTTAAGACATGGGCAGCAGAGTTTGGGATGATCACAAGTTTATGGAAGTTAGAATATGGGAGCCCACCCATACATGGCCGGGTACCCACCCATAGCATACAGAGCAGGGGAGCCCACCCATATCATACAGGGCAGGGGAGCCCACCCATATCATACAGGGCAGGGGAGCCCACCCATATCATACAGGGCAGGGGGCCCACCCATATCATACAGGGCAGGTACCCAGCCAACTTCCAACCTATCCTGGTTGACACAGGAGGAGAAATGTCCCAGTGGGTTGTGACTGGGTTTCAGATTTCTAAGGATTTTCCTGCCGACCCACACTCACACCCAAACAACGCCACCCATCCCCACACATCCCTACACATCCCCACACCCACACCCACACCCACACATCCCCACACCCACACCCAAACAACCCCACACATCCCCACCCATCCCTACACATCCCTACACATCCCCACACATCCCTACACATCCCCACACCCACACCCACACATCCCCACACCCACACCCAAACAACGCCACCCATCCCCACACATCCCTACACATCCCCACACCCACACCCACACCCACACAGCCCCACACCCACACCCAAACAACCCCACACATCCCCACCCATCCCTACACATCCCTACACATCCCCACACATCCCTACACATCCCCACACCCACACCCACACATCCCCACACCCACACCCAAACAACGCCACCCATCCCCACACATCCTTACACATCCCCACACCCACACCCACACATCCACACACCCACACCCAAACAATCCCACACATCCCCACCCATCCCTACACATCCCTACACATCCCCACACATCCCTACACATCCCCACACCCACACCCAAACAACGCCACCCATCCCCACACATCCTCACACATCCCCACACCCACACCCACCCATCCCCACCCATCCCTACATATCCCCACACATCCCCACCCATCCCTACATATCCCCACACATCCCCACCCATCCCTACGTATCCCTACACATCCCCACACATCCCCACACATCCCTACACATCATCACCCATCCCTACACATCCCTACACATCCCTACATATCCCTACACATCCCCACACATCCCCACACATCCCTACACATCATCAACCATCCCTACACATCCCCACACCCACACCCACACATCCCCACACCCACACCCACATCCCCACACCCACACATCCCCACACCCCTCACTCACACCCACACCCACACATCCCCACACCCACACCCACACCCACACCCACACCCACAACCACACATCCCCACCCATCCCTACACATCCCTACACATCCCCACACATCCCTACACATCCCCACACCCACACCCACACCCACACATCCCCACACCCACACCCAAACAACCCCACCCATCCCCACACATCCCTACACATCCCCACACCCACACCCACACATCCCCACACCCACACCCAAACAACCCCACACATCCCCACCCATCCCTACACATCCCTACACATCCCCACACATCCCTACACATCCCCACACCCACACCCACACATCCCCACACCCACACCCAAACAACGCCACCCATCCCCACACATCCTCACACATCCCCACACCCACACCCACCCATCCCCACCCATCCCTACATATCCCCACACATCCCCACCCATCCCTACATATCCCTACACATCCCCACACATCCCTACACATCCCCACACCCACACCCACACCCACACATCCCCACACCCACACCCAAACAACCCCACCCATCCCCACACATCCCTACACATCCCCACACCCACACCCACACCCACACATCCCCACACCCACACCCAAACAACCCCACACATCCCCACCCATCCCTACACATCCCTACACATCCCCACACATCCCTACACATCCCCACACCCACACCCACACATCCCCACACCCACACCCAAACAACGCCACCCATCCCCACACATCCTCACACATCCCCACACCCACACCCACCCATCCCCACCCATCCCTACATATCCCCACACATCCCCACCCATCCCTACATATCCCTACACATCCCCACACATCCCTACACATCCCCACACCCACACCCACACCCACACATCCCCACACCCACACCCAAACAACGCCACCCATCCCCACACATCCTCACACATCCCCACACCCACACCCACCCATCCCCACCCATCCCTACACATCCCTACACATACCCACCCATCCCTACATATCCCCACACATCCCCACCCATCCCTACATATCCCTACACATCCCCACACATCCCCACACATCCCTACACATCATCACCCATCCCTACACATCCCCACACATCCCCACACATCCCTACACATCATCAACCATCCCTACACATCCCCACACCCACACCCACACATCCCCACACCCACACCCACACATCCCCACACCCACACATCCCCACACCCCTCACTCACACCCACACCCACACATCCCCACACCCACACCCACACCCACACATCCCCACACCCACACATCCCCACACCCACACCCACACATCCCCACACATCCCCACACCCACACCCACACATCCCCACACCCACACCCACACCCACACTCACACATCCCCACACCCACACCCACACATCCCCACACATCCCCACACCCACACATCCCCACACATCCCCACACCCACACCCACACATCCCCACACCCACACCCACACCCACACATCCCCACACCCACACCCACACCCACACCCACACATCCCCACACCCACACATCCCCACACATCCCCACCCACACCCACACATCCCCACACCCACACCCACACCCACCCCACACATCCCCACACCCCACCCACACCCACCCCACACCCACATCCCCACACCCACACACACACATCCCCACACACCCACACCCACACCCACACCCCACACCCACACCCACACCCACACCACACATCCCCACACCCACACCACACATCCCCACACACCCACACCCACACATCCCCACACACACCCACACCCACACATCCCCACACCACATCACCCACACATCCCCACACCCACACCCACACCCACACCACACCCCACACCCACACATCCCACACACCCACACCCACACCACACATCCCACACCCACACCACACCACACCACACATCCCCACACCCACACCCACACCCACACCCACACATCCCCACACCCACACCCACACCCACACCCACACATCCCCACACCCACACCCACACCCACATATCCCCACACATCCCCACACCCACACCCACACCCACATATCCCCACACCCACACATCCCCACACCCACACCCACACATCCCCACACCCACACCCACACCCACACATCCCCACACCCACACCCACACCCACACATCCCCACACCCACACCCACACCCACACATCCCCACACATCCCCCACCCACACCCACACCCACACCCACACCCACACATCCCCACACCCACACCCATACCCACACCCACACATCCCCACACCCACACCCACACCCACACATCCCCACACCCACACCCACACCCACACCCACACCCACACCCCCACCCACACCCCCACACCCACACCCACACCCACACCCACACATCCCCACACCCACACCCACACCCACACATCCCCACACCCACACCCACACCCACACCCACACCCACACCCACACCCCCACCCACACCCCCACACCCACACCCACACCCACACCCACACCCACACCCACACCCACACCCACACCCACACCCACACCCACACCCCCACCCACACCCCCACACCCACACCCACACCCACACCCACACCCACACATCCCCACACCCACACCCACACCCACACCCACACATCCCCACACCCACACCCACACCCACACCCACACCCACACCCCCACCCACACCCCCACACCCACACCCACACCCACACCCACACCCACACATCCCCACACCCACACCCACACCCACACCCACACCCACACCCCCACCCACACCCCCACACCCACACCCACACCCACACCCACACCCACACATCCCCACACCCACACCCACACCCACACCCACACATCCCCACACCCACACCCACACCCACATATCCCCACACATCCCCACACCCACACCCACACCCACATATCCCCACACCCACACATCCCCACACCCACACCCACACATCCCCACACCCACACCCACACCCACACATCCCCACACCCACACCCACACCCACACATCCCCACACCCACACCCACACCCACACATCCCCACACATCCCCACACCCACACCCACACCCACACCCACACATCCCCACACCCACACCCATACCCACACCCACACATCCCCACACCCACACCCACACCCACACATCCCCACACCCACACCCACACCCACACCCACACCCACACCCCCACCCACACCCCCACACCCACACCCACACCCACACCCACACATCCCCACACCCACACCCACACCCACACATCCCCACACCCACACCCACACCCACACCCACACCCACACCCCCACCCACACCCCCACCCCCACACCCACACCCACACCCACACCCACACATCCCCACACCCACACCCACACCCACACCCACACCCACACCCCACCCCCGACCCCCCACACCCACACCCACACTCCCACACCCACACACCCTCACACCCACACCCCCACACCCCCCACACCCACACATCCCACACCCACACCCACACCCACACCCACACCCACACCCCCACCCACACCCCACACCCACACCCACACCCACACCCACACATCCCCACACCCACACCCACACCCACACATTCCCACACCCACACCCACACCCACACCCCCACATCCCGTATTTTTTAAAATTTCTTCCATGGGGTGTGATCTTTGCTGGTGAGGCCAGTGTCTGTTGTCCATCCTAATTGCCGTAGGGAAGGTGATGGTGAGCCAGCTCCTTGAACAGCTGTAGATGATGTGGTAAAGCGGGCTCACTCTCCCCAAGGAGTTTCTATGCTGCAATCTTCCATATTCTACAAAGGGACACAGGAATAGGTTACATCCTGGAGGGACACAATCCTACAGAATTTTTACAAGTATCACCAAAATCAAAATATTTCAGAAAGTATCACCTAGCCATGTTATTGACTCTAATGGTCACACAGGCTGGTCCATTTTCTCTATAGTAATGAAATAGATTACCACACAGTCATCTCAGGATGTTTACTGTATCTTGAAGTAGGCAAATCTAAAACTTACTTCAGTAAAATGGTAACATTTTTACTCAGCGAGCCTGGTATGAGGACAAAACATTTCTTTGATATTCTCAGTGACTTGCTGCACCTGCTAGCTCTTCCTCTTCGTGTGGTGAATGTTTATCGAGTTTAGATTAGGTCATAGTGACTGCAAGAGAATTTCAAATGTTAGGCATGGGCCCTGTTACCTGCCGCAGTCCATCACTCCAGTCACATCACATTCCTGAGATTAGGCAACTAATGTTGTTTTCTTGTATCCATTGCAAAATGCACATCCTGGTAACATAAAAACATAATTGACAGATTTTACTACAGAGAGAGACAAGCTACAGGTTTATCATTGGTGTAAATTCCCTCAGTTCACATCTGGTTTCCCCTCCAGGTGATGTAGAAAATCTAAACGTGGGCGGAGTTTCACACAGAGGCAGTGGACCCACCGCCCGGCTGAAAGGTCGGGTGTGAGCCTATTTCCTTCCTCCTGGGTCACATCCAGGTTTCACAGCCATCATGGGGTTAATTCCCTGAGGTCATGGCTTCCGAACACCCTGAGGCAAGATGACCTCCAATCAAATGGCCGCCAGCTCTCCAGTCCCAGCAGTGCCGCTATGAGTGGCTAGTCCACGCTGAGGAACCATGGGGGAGGCATCTTCAAAGCCAGCCAGGCAACCACCAGTGAAGGGGGCTGGGCGGGGGGTGGTGATTTGGACATCGGGGGCATGGGTTTTAAGATGTGTTATTCTGTTTCTCTGCTTTCGTCCTCCATTGGCCACAGGAGGGACTGCATCTCAAAGCCTCCAATCCTCATCAATTGGCCTTAATTGGCCACTTAAGGCCCTCAATTGGCCCAAGTGTTGGCAGGCTGCCCAGCATCGACATCACTGCTGATAAGATCCCAGCGGAGGCAGTGAGGTGATAGGCTGGCCCCCTCCCCACCCATCCCACATCATCACCCTCCCCACCCCACCACCCCCCCCACCCCCACCAGCTTGTTTCTGGGAGGGTGTAAAGTTCCAGCCATAGTTATTTTGTCTTTTTGATGTTGCTCTCTATAAATTAGCATGACAAATTTCGTCAAATCATCAGAGTTGGTTCCAATTTGTACAGTAAGTAACTGAGGCAGTCAAATGAGCCAATCACATAGTTCAATCCTTGTTCTGTGCTGAACTCACTCATTTCAACTTGTATAATTATTGTATCAACTTTCATTGGCCTCACTGTCTGGATTTTGGGGGTGGGGGTATCAGCCTTGGTTCAAGTTCCTGTTTCCTAACTACCAATTGGCAAGTTGTGAAATTGAATTTATTAAGAAATGTTACTTAGGATGGGGGATAATGATCACCAGCTGCTTGGCTGTCATAAACACCCAACTACTTCGCTAATGTCCTGAAGCAAAGGGAACCCTGCCTGGCGTGACTCTATTCCCATGTTAACTCTTAATGCCCTCAATCTAAACCCTTCCATGGAAGCACATCCCAGGAGAAGGCAGGAACTTCAGGATTGGAGGAGAGAAAAGGGGAAAGCACCTACCCCACTGGTTACATTACCCATTCCTTTCATCTTCTCACTTCTGGTGCCTTATTTTTTATCCTTTCCTTGTTATCTTTGAGAATGAGCAGGAAGCTCTGTGCTTTCATCCAGGTTGATACGATCACTAGAATTAATTTCTGGAACTTGGCAGTGTTTAATATTTGTGTGGGTGTTTGAAGCTAGGTGTTAATTCTTCACATTCTTAGGTTCATCATATGAAGATCTGACATTTTAACTCACTGACACAATCACCAAAATATTCTGTTTCTCAGGTACAACACCAGTTAAAGGGGATTAAACAAAATGATCCTGAGCCTCGAGTTACTGTCGCACTGTTAACTCAAAGCTGTAGGGTGCTTTTCTCTGGTAGAAAGAGATTTGATCAATATGCAACACAATGAGGTTATCACTTTGAAAATTTAATTTGTCCTTACAAATTCATCAACTTGAAAACTGGAACAGGAAAATAAAGATCAAGGCCAGGGTTTTCCGATTGTGGGGGGTGGGACCAGGAGCGGGCGTGGGTGGGCCAACTAAGGCCTGCCCAGCATATTTCCCGACTCCCGAGGATAGAGGGAGTGTACGGGCTTTGGCAGGTGTGCACAGACCGTGGGGTCCAATGGTGACCCGGCAGCCTGTTTAAAAAGAGGCCTGGCAGCCTCCTGTAGGCTGCCCACAATGACCAGTTCTAGGCCGCACCAGAGGGGTTCAGGTGAGCAGGCCAGGCTGGAGGCCAGGCTGCAGGGTAGGCCAGAGCAACAGGCCAGGCTGCAGGGTAGGCCAGAGGAACAGGCCAGGCTGCAGGGTAGGCCAGAGGAACAGGCCAAGCTGGAGGATAGGCTGCAGGGTAGGCCAGAGCAACAGGCCAGGCTGCAGGGTAGGCCAGCAGGGGGACCAAAGCACCCCTCATTTCTCTGGTGTATGCCTTGCTGCCCTCCTCGAGGAGGAGGCAGCATGATGGGAGATGTTGGTCCCCCAGGATGGGAGGAGGAGGAGGAGGAGGAGGAGGCCCCCCCCCCTCCACCCCCCCCATTGAAGAAACGTGTCTGGGAGGAGGTGGCGGAGCTGGTGAGCTCCCGCGATGTGGTGCGGTGCACCTGGGTCCAGTGCCATAAGCACTTCAATGACCTGTTGCGCTCTGGCAGGGTGGGGACCATGTTGGCATTGGGCATTTAACCCAGCTGGTAGCCTTGCCCTCTGAGGCCTCCCCCCACCCCCAAGTCTTACTGTCGTGACTGCATTGAATCATTTAGGGCATTTTTCCTTTGCTGGGTGTCCAAGCAGATATTGCCCATGCTAAGGTCAGCCTGAGAGGGTCATGAGGAGATGAGTTCTCCCCCACACATTGTGTTGTCCTTAGTCTCACATGACTAGTCTGGGGACAACCTGGAGGAGCTGCAGCTAGGTGCTTACTCAGAACTCCAGGACATGTCCAAGTCAGGGTGATGAGATGGTGGAAGGGGAGCCTCAAGGTTTGGTGGCAACAAACTATCTGCTGCCCTGAACGCTGCCGGTAGTTGTGCCTCCTTGCTATGGGAGGAGATACCGTGTGGTTCCTAATGTGATGTAGGCAGCATGTGTCCAAGGGGGTGGTGGGGGGTGGGGAGCAGGCCAAGCATCTTGGTCTGAGTGATCAGCAGCACTGGGGTGAGGAGGCTCTGGAGGCCTGATATGTCCCAGTCTGGTTGGGGTGGGCTGTGCGTGAACAGAGTCCAGGTACAATTTGCCCTAATGAATGGTCTTCTGTCTTTTCCAGGAGAAGAATACTCATAACGCAGCCGAGCGTGTGAGGACTGGAGGTGGCCAGACACAGCTCTCCATAATAAGCTGCTTCAAGCAGGAGGCCCTTCAGCTGGAGAGGTGCCATGTGTCCAGGCCTCCTGGTGTCAGTGAGGCTGGGCTGCCCCGGCCAGGTATTTAAGGCCAACAGTGAGGTCCACATTGTCCTCCCAACAGCCAGAGTACTGAAAATTGTTAAATTAGTTATTATTGCTGAACCATTGGTTCTGGAAGGTTGAGCACATAATGAGCCAGGGGGAGAGGGATGAAGTTTGTCAGTGTCAGCACGCTAACTGTTCCACTGTCCTTGTTCTTCTTTTCAGCATCAGCAGAGCTGGGACAGCATGAGGGGCAGCAGATGACCCCCCTCACACCTGAGGGCCTTGAAGTCTCACCGGCATCACACCATCTCTGCCAGGCAGGCACCAGCGCAGATACTAGCATCTCGGTGGGCATTGGAACATCGGCTAGTCTCCCGGGGCACAGAGGTGAGGGCACTTCACACTCACTGGAGGAGTTGGCAGAGACAGAGTACCCATGGCGCCAGCAGTCGGAGGACTGCAGGGGATCAGGCACATGCTCAGTCGGTGCCTGATGATGTTCCTCTGGAGTCGTCCGCGATGCAGCAGCTGCAGGAAATGCAGCCGGGTGTGTGGGAGAATCTGGGGGAGATACACGAGGCTATGCTTGGCTTGGTCTCCGTGGTAGAGGAGTCTACCCGGACAATCACCAAAGCAATGAGCCTCATGTCTGAGCATCATGCGTCCTCCATGGAGAGAGTGGCAACTCTCGTGGAGAGGCTCCTCCAGGAGACCCATCAGGGCTTCCTGGGGATGTGCTTTGACCAGCAAGTACCTCACATCGGCATTGGTCACAGCTGGTCAGTGCCAGTGTGGGAGATGGTCTGGGCACCAAGTTTCCCAGCTCATTGCCCATCCATCCACGGTGAGCAGGGAGGTCCAAAGCGACCTCACATCTGTGCAGCAGCTGCCTGGCGTCTCTGCGGGCACCTCTCAGGGTGCTCCAGATGAGGGCACCAGCTCCTCCACCCCTCTCCCAGTGACTGTAGCATCTGGTGAGGCTGCGATGACTGGGAGGTACCAGCTGTGTAACTGGCAGCTCCCTCCCAGGCGGGGCCAGCACAGGCTCCACGGGGCAGAGGACGGTCGCCAAGGTCATCGAGACCAACAGGACAGCAGAGTCAGCAGCTGTCTCAGATACCCCTCCCAGCGAGGGGGCAGCACCAAGACGGAGCGCCCGCAAACATAAACATAAGGTACCTTAGGCACACCACGGGTTTCTCACTGGGGCTTTTGTGCTGGCCCGAGATTAGGTCCTTATGATTTACTTTCAATTGTTGACACTATTATTTTATAATTTTGAGAACTTCTGATTCACACATTAAATGCAGATGTGTGACCATGGCTGAGGGGGGGCTCGTTTCTTCTGCATGTGTCTGGTTGACAAAAGTGTAATGAGTGATTTGTTAGAGTTTCAGGTTTATTTACAAGGCCCTTAGTTATTGCTGATGACCTGGCAGATTTTGCACTTAGGTATCGAGTATCGACCCTACAGCCCAGGCTTGTCCTGGTGATCCATCTGTGTTGTACTCACTGAAGATTCATTGGATTAAAGCCTCCCAGGTATCCCTGCCACCCTGGAGTATGCCCGGGTCAGCGTCTACCCCCTCAGCATTTCCCTGTGTGTGCTCATCCTCGGACTCACTGCTGGACTCATCATGTGTAGCTGCAGACACTGCAGTGCGCCCCCTGAGTGGTCCAGGCATCAGAAGCACATCTTGAGAAGACCAATGGCTCTCTCCACCACAGCCCTTGTGGTGCCGTGGCTCCTATTGTACCGCTGCTCAGCTTCTGTTCTCGGATGGCAGAGAGGCATCATGAGCCACCTTCTGAGGGGATAGCCCTTGTCACCCAGCAGCCATCCATCCAGCCGGGCTGGAGCACTGAAGAGCCCCGGCACCTGGGAGTGTCTGAGGGTGTAGGTGTCGTGGGAGCTGCCTGGGTACCTTGCACAGACTTGTAGAATCTGCATCCTGTGGTCACACACTATCTGCACGTTCATGGAGTGGAAGCCCTTCCTGTTGATGAAGGCACCGGGCTCACCCACTGGTGCCTTGATGGCCACATGTGCACAGTCTATAGCACCCTGGACACGGGGGAAGCCAGCAATGGCCACGAAGCCTCTGGCTCGCTGTGTCTGACTGACCTGGTCACAGCGAAAGTGAATGAAGGTCAATGCCCGTCTGAACAGAGCGTCTGTAACCTGCTTGACACAAGTGTGGACAGCTGATTGGGAGACACCGCAAAGATCACCCACCGAGCCCTGGAAGGAGCCAGAGGCATAGAAGTTGAGGGCAGCTGTGACCTTCAGAGCCACTGGCATGGGGTGCCCACCCACACAGTTAGGGGAGATCTCAGGGTCAATCATCTGACAGATGCTGTTGACTGTTTCCTTTGACAGTCGGAGCCTCCTTCGACACTGCACCTCAGACATATTGAGGTAGCTGCTTCGCCACCTGTAAACCCTGGCAGCAGGATAGTGGCGTCTTCTGCAGCCCCTCCCACCTTGGACAACCTCTTGGCCCTGCGCCCCTTGTGCCTGCGTCTGGCCTCCCAAAGGTGGCTCCCCTGGAGGCTGAATGTACACTCCTGGCTTCCTCCTCATTCTAGCCCTCCCTTCCTCCTCAGAGGAGCTGCCTCCAGTGGACAGATCAGATCCCATTCCCAGGCTAAGGGAAGGCTCCCTGAAACCTGCAGGCCCAGGAAAGATTCCTCACTGCAGAGAGCTGACCTGGAGGTTAAGAGCCCAGAAAAAGCTGCCGGAATGTTCCTGAAGTATTTGCGATCACATAGGCAAGTTTCAAAAACTTTCACCAATAAATCCTTCACAGGCCAGATTCACGACCCTATTGAGGCCTCTCATCCCGCCCGTGGATGAGGTTAATAGAAATGTCTCCTACCCACCTGCCCATTGCGCCCTTGCGCCAACCAAAAGATCACACGGGTGCCGAAAAATCAACGTCAATTGAAGACTAAAGGGCCTCAAGTGGCCAGTTAATTAATGGCGGACGCGCATCGGACTTCACCGCACGTCCGCCCAGCGAAACATCGCGATGGCGCACGGTGACATTGGGACACTCGCCCACACCCCGCACGTCAAACGAAGAATCCTGCTCCACATGACAGTAGATGTCATCTACAGATTCCCACCATGTTGCAAACTTTGAGTGGAGCCCTTAGGTTAGGATTGAATTGACATCTGGAATCCCACTCCTACAGCCGGATAGCCGGGGAACTGAAATTTAACCCCACAGCTGGACTAGTCAGGACCTGGGGCACCATCCCATGGCAGAATTGTTGGGAAAATGGACACCCTCACGTGGCTATATTGCTGGGGAACCAACCCACAACTGCACCACTGGGAAGCTGGGATGCTCAAACCAAAGCTGAATTGATGGAAAGCTGTGAAACCATCAGAATGTTAGACTGCAGGGAAAATGGGATCTTATTCTACAGCAAGACTGCTCAGAACTGGTATTTCATTCTTCAAAGAGGATTCTAGTTACTTATCAAATGCTGCTTTAGGAATCGCTTTTATTAAAAAAATACACACAAAAATCAAACACAAAGAAATGAATTAGCAGCCGGGTGTAGGGAGGACTATCTATGATTGGTTTCAATGTTCCCCGGCTGGGGAGATGACTCAGTCATGATGCAATCCAATGTCTGTAGCTTTGTTCTGATGAAAGGTGACCTGCAACGGTGGGTGGTATCGTCCAGCCCCATTGGCGGTGGGTGTTATGCAGGGCATGAGTCAACAATATGGCAAGAAGAGCAAAAATTCAGATTTACACCATCGTGAAACCAGTTTGCGAACATCGTCTCCACCCATCAATGGCGGACTGCATTTCCCACCACCGCGTGTTGGGAACCTAATTTCAACACTTTAGCCCTGCCTGCTGGAACCATACTGCACGCCAGCGTGTTCCACAACTGTAATTAAGTGATGTGCACCTTGTGAGCTGCACTTCGCTGAGGACTTCGAGGTTTGTTTGCCCACCTTGCTTCAGGCAGCACTCATGGTCTCAGCACCAGGATTCACAGACAGCACCACATCAGTTTTAGGGGGACTCACGGGCAGGTCTCTACCTATCAGACCGGCCGTGAGGCAGGGGCGGCTTTTCAACAGCTGCAGGGCTGGGGCTTGCTTGGGGAAGGGGGAGAAGTGGCCTCAGGCAAGGGAAGAAGCTGCAGGGCGAGAGCTGTACTGGGGATGGAGGGGGTAACCTAGGGTGTGTGTGGGGGGCACATGTTGATCTGTGCAAGTGGCCTCAAGATGGTGAGGGCTGAGGAGGCAGCCTCCAGAGGAGATGAGGCCAGATGGAGATATGAGGGTGTGTGTGTGAGAGAGTGAGTGGTGATGTCCCTTGAGCTGGCAGTGAGTGAGATGCCAGTGAACATGATGTGGGATTGAGTGTGTGAGATTAGAGTGATGAGATGGTTGCCTTACCCTGGTGGTGTGGGTACGATCATTAATCCATTTCCTGAAATGTATGGCCGACCTCTTCTGTGCAGCGTTGGCACTGACCACCTCTGCCACTGTCTCCCAAGCCGGAGAGGTGAGACCGATGTGCCTCCTGGGCCAGGGTGGGTGTGGAGAACATCGTGGTGGGCTTCCATGGCATCCAGAAGGGATGCCCGCCGTGGGGAGTTGGGGGGGAGGAGGGCAGGGGGCTGAACTCTTCTTGCCTTTTGGGGCCATGTCTTCACTGGAGCAGCCCTAGGCCTGAGCTGCAGCATTGAAAACTGCTCGTGTGGCTACAGTTTAAACATGGCGCTCAGAGTGAGGAGGCGGCAAGGTAATGGCATGGTGGGCAAATCGATGGCTGCCCAGCAGCAAGACAGCATGTTTGGTGTGGCTACATAATTAATGAGGTGGAAAGGGAACAATGCGACATGAAAACCCACCATTGCGGCCTGCGGGTAAAATGTCTTTTTTCAAACCTGCTAACGCACTTAGTGCAAACCTGGGACAATTCCACCCTTTAACTCTGCTTCTCCCTCCATTGTTGCTTCCTGACCTGTTGAGTATTTTCAGCATTTGCTGTTTTCATTTTAGATTTCCAGCATCCGCAGTATTTTACTTTTAACTTTCGCTGACAAATGCATACACATGGATATTGTGCAATTAAGGGCAGCACTAAGCTCGATGGTGATGTCCTCAATCAAACAGAACTCTGATCCTTGCTTCCCAGAGTCAGACACAGACACAGGCAGGCTTTTCTGGAACATTCCCTCAACTAATCCATCAGCATCTCAGAGCAGGAGGCGAGAAATGAAGAAGCCAAATGAGACACTTCATAACTTAAACCATCGAATTATATTTTTAATCACAGTCAAAACAGCCAATATGATCGCTCTTTATGCTTCCCAATCTACCTGATGAGGCAAATTTGTAAAAAGTGAAAATAATTAAATCTAATTAATATTGATTGCTTTAATGCAGCTTTTATATATAGTCAATAATTCTCTAATGGCATGGAAAACATGAATAATATTTCTGTTAATCATCAATCAATTGGAAACTGTAGTAATTGCTGTACCTGTGCTGCTGTTTTCTCAATGGGGATAGTGTAAGAAATAATAACAATAAAAGGCAGACAATTATCTCTTCCAAAATGATCTCAAATCAAATGGATAGAAGGATAATAGACATGGAGAAATCATAACATGTAGCCAAGTACATGATGTTTTCAGTAATGGTATGTTCACACTGCAGACACCAGCCTGAGACATACAGTTTACAGCTCCAACTCCAACCAGGCAGAACCTCCTTCACAATAATAATAATAACAACCGTGAAACACTGCAGACCTGAACTAAAAACAGAAAATGCTGGAAAAGCTCAGCAGGTCTGACAGCATCAGTGGAGAGAGAGAGAGTTAACATTTTGAGTCCAGTCTGACTGTTCCTTGGAACCTCCTTCAGACAGTGAGTACCAGAGGAATGTTACCTGGGTGGGAACTGTTTGCTCCCTGGATGACCATGGGCAGAGGTTTCTCCCAGCTCCTAAACATTTAAATATTTAAAAAGTGGGAGAGAAGAATTCCTTTTCTATAAGCAATTAAATCAAGGTTTAGTGGGTTGACTAGTGGCCAAGAGTCCATTGGAACCCCTGAACGCTTCGTAAATCAGGTATAACATCACGTTGGATTGATGGTCCAGGTGGGAAGAGATGATGATAATCTCACTCTCCCTAATCCTACACCCCCTTTAACAAATCCCATTCCACTTTGCTCCAAACTCAGGTCAGGCCCCACCTTTTCATTTACACTCTTGGTGTAAAAGCTGAAATCGCTTCAAATAAGAGATCAAATAATGTAAATACCTCCTTCAACTAAATTCATTGGACATTCTGTGACACACTGGTCACCTCATTCAAGTAAATGACTGTTCAATCTGAGGTTTTGGTTCGATGAACAGAACTTGAGTTTAAACATCATTTTCAGTCAACCCTCATTATATTCATTGTAATTAATTAATACTAAGTGAAAATTTCTTTCTAACCAGGTCTTGCTTTTTACCATGGTTACTAACACATCCACTCTAATACATTGCACAACTGTTCTTAATTATACATTTTGACCTGTTGCAGCAAATGAAAGCAATAATTATAAAGCATTCACTTATGGAATCTTTTCCATTCTAAGCATTCAAGTTGATCCCTGGTCACTACTTGAACCGATCGGACAAAAATATCAGAAAAAAAGTGGTACATGCTCAGCAGGACTAAACAAACCTGTTGAGACAGAAACAGAGTGAATGGATGGAATTTAATCACGGCCAGGGGAGTGGATTCGGAGGCGGGGGTGGGAGCAGAAGTGGGAGGGTGGGCCAGGGGCTGGGGAGGAAGTGAAGTGTCCATCACCTTCCCGACTCTGTGCAATTATTTTATCAGTGGGGAAGGTTGAGGAGGCCGAGGAGGGCTTTCCTACCATGAGGCCACTTCCTGCTGCTGCTGGCGGGGTGTGGAGTTGTGGGGGGGGGGTGGTGGGGAGTGTTCTCCACTACATGGGGAGACCACCCAGTAAAGATTGGCATTTTCCCTGTGAGCTTGGGGTGAGGCCGCCTCCCAGCTGGGCACCCTGTGACCCAAGGAGGGCCCTGTGGAAGCGACCCCCACCTCCTCCCCTTGGCCCTCAGCATTGACCCTGCCCCTCACTGAGTGCTGTCTGACTGGTGCCAGTGAGCCTAACCCCACACTCCTGGTCCCAGGATGCTGCTTCAGGCCGGGTGTGGTCCCAGCAGTGGCCACCAGTCCCGGTTGTGCTGCTGAGACAGAAGAGTTACCAGCCCTCTGATGGGCTGACAGATCTTGGCGATGGGCTTTCTGTCCTCAAGGCGCTGGGAGCCACAAAACCAGGCGGTTAACTGCCCAGCTCTGAAGAAGAGTCGTACAGGACTCAAAACGTTAACTCAGTTTCTCCCTCTGTAGATGCTGCCAGACTTGCTGCGTTTTTCCAGCACTTTCTGGTTTTATTTTAGTTAATTGCCTGATTGCATCACCAATGTGGGGTATTAATTTGTCTCTGAACTGTCATCAACCTAAAATTTTGGAAGACCACCAGAGGCGGCCGGGACTGGAATTTCGTGCCTCTGGCTCATGCACTGTCATAATCCCGTCTCCAGGCCCTTTTTAAGGCAGTCAGGTTGGGGTCAATATGGCCACCTGGCCATAAGCAATGAGTAACCAACTGAGGACACTACAGGGCCTATTAAAACTCCTCTCCTGCTGAATTTTCCTAAACACAGCCAATGGGGTTAGGTGGCCTTCCCAGCAGCAGACCCTGGCAGAGGGGGAGGTGGGGGCGGGGGGGGTGGTGGTTGGGGCAGTGCAGCGTAAGCACCCCCTCCCCCACAGCTGACTAACAATGGCCACAGGCCACAGGTCATCCTGTGAAGTTCCTGGAGGGCCCAGAAGCTATGGCCATTTGTAATCTTCAAGGTTTTGAAAGTCTTGAGCGGGGCCCCCATCTCAAGGAGCCCTCTCTCTCTCTGTTGGCTGCTTTCTCACTGCCGGACAGTGCCCTATTGGCTCTCCAGTGTCTGGAGCTGGCCCGACATCCTTAATTGGACAGCCAGTGTGCCACGCCCTCTGGCCACTTGGTCAATCCAACAGAAATCGCATTGGGCGTGATACATCTGGACCGAGTGGTGTCGGGATCCGGAAATGATCCCATGTTGGGGTCCTGCCTGTTAACTCTGCTTCTCTGCTGCCAGGACCTGCCGGGTATTTCCAGCATTTACTGTTTTTAGTTCAGATTTCCAGCCACTGCAGGTATTTTGCTTTTTTGTCTTAACTCTAGCTTAGACGGTGTGACAATGGGGAAAATGCAACTGACCACAACAGTTAAAGCTGTCGAAACTTTAGGCAGAGTTCTCGCTCTCCTGCTGGAAGTTTAAACATGCTGAGAACCTCAAACTGCAGAGTGACAGCCCTTCTTGCCCCATCATCACACAGACAGCAACATGGACTATCGTGTCTCACATGGGTAGAAAACCCATTTACGTGAGAATTGTGAACTGCTTGGGGCTTCGAGAACAAAACACAGTATGAGTTACAGGCAAAATAAGGGCACATTTTCAATGTGCAACTGTAATCTTTTATTCATGTTCCACGATCATTTCCCCATAAACGAATGAATACTTCTGATAGGTGAATAAAATATTGTGGGAATAAAATTGTCACTTGTTAGGAATTAAATCTGCAAAATGATTACTCTTCTTTTCGGAACAGAAGTGTATATTTTTGCAGTATTTTGCTTTGCTATTTGTGTCCATTTCTGCTTTTGGGTTCTGTTTGCACCATAACTACTTTCTCCTTTTCACAGTGGCAGGGGTTGGTCAGTGTTTCAGCAGCTGCTTTCAGTGAGATATGATTTGGAAGACCTGTTTCATTTTGTTTTCCTTACCTGACAGGTTAATTATAATGTCTGCAGTTGGGTTTCAGAATCTAGCCCCGAGAACTTTAAAGAGTTGCAATGTATTTTTTCTTCAATAAAAGGTTTGAATCTCAATGAATTTCTTTTACTGGAAAATACACCAAATAAAACTGCCATTCAATAAACACAACAATAAAAGTAGGGAAAACGTGATCCAGTAATAACCACAGGTGTACTTGAAATAAGCCTTGCAGCAGATATAACTCACTGCTACAACAAGTCTACTTCAGTAAATGACACAGGTTCTGATCCATTCATAGTTAGCCCCACAAGGAACCATTCAGCCAATGCTGCTTCTGTGGTCTGTGGAACTGTCATCAGTCAGAGGGCAAATGGTATAGATATACAGGCACAATGACACTGGACTCACTGCTGATACACTGCTAATGAAACCTGCCTGTTAAAGTGTCTTCCTATTAGAATAGACACAGGCTGGGAAGAGCCAAGATCTAATGGATTTCCTTGATAAAGAACAGTTTATAGTTACACAATATGAGTCAATTTAATGAAAACATTCAGCCAGGTATCATTTTCCAGACCAATTCATGCGAGAAAGCGAGATCCAGAATCCTTTTGTTCTTGGTTTTGTCCCATTCTGGAGAGTGTAAATTTCTCGTTGGGATATGTTTTCATTGGGCTGATGAACTCAGTCGCCTAGATGGCTAACATGTGGTTCAGAGTTTACTCCAACAGAGTAAGACTAACATGTGGGTTCAGAGTAAGACCAAAAGCACAGGTCGAAATCCCATTCCAACTGAAGTAGACTTGGTGTCTGCCTCCTCCCCTTGACCCTGAGAGTGGAAGCCAATGGCAAACCACTGCTGACAAAAACTGCCAAGGAAACAGCTCAGGGTGTAGCATTAACAGGCAATGAGCCAAGGAGCAGCCTTCAGGCAAAGCACACAGGAAGGGTGACATATGATTTTAGAGGAACCGAATATCACTGGTAGCACTGCTTGGTGGCAACTGTTAACAGCCCAGTTACATCCTGATTCTCTGTTGAGTCAGCTGATGGTGAAAAGCACCCCAGGACTGAGAAACACACACCAGTCATCCTCCTGCTCAGTTGCCAGCTGGCAACACTTACTGGCGGTGCACGTGTGTGGATGTCAGGGTGATGCCAAAATGAAGCGATGCCCCTACAGTCAAATAGTCTACTGGTACTCAGCGCCAATAATATTGTGCAAAGTATTGGAGGATGACCAACAGCCATGGAGCCGCACACCAGTAAATAATTAGCACCTCCAAGGAGGTATGAAGAGGGCAGCGAGTGGGTGAAAAGAGCTGACAATTATCTGCATAAATGATTCCTATTGAACAATAAATGCTTCCATGAAAATGTACGATTCTCAGGTAAACAACATTGAAATGAGCATGTATGCAAAATGGCAGACAGATTGAGCTGAATCACATTTCTAAATTAGGTTAAAAAGAATCCCAGACAACAAGGCACTACCTGGGAGACAAGTTTAACTCAATTAAATCTATTTTATTATGATGAAAACCGACTATCACTTTAATGTGTAATGAATTGGCAATTGGCAGCTCAAAGCCCTGTAATAAGTGGATTACTCACCTCGATTTTATTTCCTCAATGTATCTGCACATTTGATTCATGAGCAATTTACAGCATTTTACAGCCCCTTAGTCACCTGCATGAAACAAGAGCAAAGCTGTACTCAGCGTGAATGGTTATCGTACTTACCATAACTCACCTTTACAACCTGAGGAACATGGACAATCAGCCAGTGAAACATCTGGCTAAACATGTAATCTAGCTGCAATTGCTGCCTCCTTAGTTACAATGTCGTCCTTTTACAATCTTCTTAATGATCCTTGCTGCTTTCTATTCTCACCCAATCAAACACCTAATTAATATAAATTGAAAAACGGTTGTTCCTGCCACATTTAGTTCTCTGATTTTTCAAAAAAACTCTTTATCTGTAAATTCTGCTAAAATTGATTGATGGAAGATGGAAAATTCAAATCAGATTGTGTAGGAGCACAGGAATATACAGTAGTTTGGGGGGGAAAAATCGTTCCTGATTTCGTATAAAGCATGAATCTTGATGGAAGTGTTTTATTATCATAACAAAGGCAGCATGTTCACTAGTGGAGTCAATGCTGGCGGACAGCACATGGAGATTTAATCTGAAATAAAAACAGAAAATGTTGGAATTACACAGTAAATCAGTCCCTCTCTGTAAAGATAAAAGAGAGATTAACTTTTCAGGTCAATACCTCCATCTGATTTTTTTTTTGGAGATTTAATTTCAGGGCCTGTCTAGTCAGAAACATCACAAACTGTGGGATTGCAGTGGTTCCCGAAAAGGAGCGGGAGAGAGAAGTCGCCTGTCTTTCAGAAGCATCTCTCAGTGACCCATTTTCCCCGTTGTAAAAGTACCGAATAAGGATACCAAATTTCAAGGAGTCCCAGTGCAGTCCCAGACCTAGACGCTCAGGTGGGCCTTGCCTCTAGCTGATCACCAAGCTTGCTTTTGTTTGACTATGAGCCTGTTGATGTTGATGTGGAAACTCTTTGTCTAGGACCCCCCCTCCTATACTCCTGGCCCAGAGGCTCTGTTCCTTACAGAGTGTAAGAAATTGGGTTCTTTAATAAGTGAGTATTTTCTGCATTTTATAGGATTTGCTAAACAGTATTGATTCTCTCTCTGGAAAAAGGGTTTCTAAATTCTTGGACCACTAAGTAGTCTTAGTTCAGGCTGCCAGGTTGCATTCCTGAGTTGATAGGATGGCGTCTTGTGCTCCCTTATCTATTCAATTGTTTAGAAAGGACCAAGACATGGCCCTCAGCACGATGTTGTTACGACCGGACCCCGGGTGAGGTTCCCCCCAATTTGTTATGCTCCCAGACGAGGGATGAACTGGCTGCTTTTCTTTATTCAAACCACATCATTGGTCACAATATGGTTAATTTAAAAAAGATCCCTTCCCTCGTGGACACCTTTTCCCAATCCAAATGTATTTATGTTTTAAAAGGTGCCAATTTAACCAGGCTTCCTTGAGTCATAGAAAGGGATTGGGGTTATTAGTTACTAAACACAAGAGAAAGATAATAATGCAACACACATATGCACAAATTAGAAATGAGAAATTGAGTAAAAAACTAGTTTAAAAGATATATAAATCAGTCCTTAGGCTTGTCCATGAGGAGTAGATGGTGAAACGTTGCAGCCGTTAAGTTGGGGTGAATCTGGTAGTGTTGACTTTGGCAGTTGAGCAGTTGGGTTGGAGATTCTTGGTTCTGTAGGTTGGCTGAAAGGAGTTGTCCTGTTCCTTTTTTAACAGTGCCTTTGCTGACTTGTGACTTGCTTCCAGCAATCAGAGAGAGAGAGTTTTTTTACCTGCAAGTACAGGGATGCCCAGTTCTTCAGCTATGACCTTCACAGCACACACACCAAAACAGAACACCCAACTAACACACAGAACTAGGGTTGCAGTTGTCTTTTTTGGAACCCCTTTCCTTGTGTATTCCTGGAAGGGAAAAAAACATATATTTTGTCCAGATCTGTTTGCTTTTCAACACAGTTCAAGTTCATAATCTGGGATATAACTCAACAGGAGGTGGTTTTGGCTGAGATGGTAATCATTTTTCATTATCTCTGCAACTGCAGGAGATTACGGTTCAGTTTACATTGTATATTTTCCTTTGAAGTGCCTCTGTCTGAAGTAGGCCATGTCAAACCTTGAACTAGTTGGTCACATAAACCATGTAGGAATTTTCCAGCAATTGGTGACTTTACAGTCTCAGCCAGCTTTTGTTTGTATGTTCTTTTTTAAAAAGCATGTCTTACTTAAAATTTAAATATGTCCATAGATAATTCAGGGTTCGGATCCGTGGTCATGGCAATGTAAACTAAAAAGCTGACCTCATTCAGGGTGACAAACAGAGGGGTTGGTACTGACCCTGACAATTTAGGTACCTGTCCCGTATCCATTGGGCAGAAGGGTTTGGACAGGTGACTGACACTGGGAAAGCTACCAGCCCCCAGGAAAAGGGTATATTCACACACAGGGGCCAGGGCCTGGTGGGGTCACATACCGGTGAGACCCTGGTGAGGTGCCATGGTCAGGTTTCAGTGCCCGTCACCAGCTGCCTTCATCACAACGGACAAGGAGGAGGAGAAAGATGAGATCAACACACTCTGTGCCAACCATTTGTCTGCCGTCTGGGACCAATACTCCACTTTCAACTGTCACGAGCTGTATACCTTTTCTATCTAATTAGTTATTGGACAGGAATTTTTGATTGGTGGGGGGGTGGGGGGAGGGCAGGTGCCTGCCCAACCTGCTCAAGTGTGAAATGACACACATTGACATTGGAGTCAGCAACACACCCGTCGACAATTAAAAGGCCTGTTAAAGCCATTAAACAACCAATTAGTCTAAAGTTAATTTTCAATTAAGCTAAGTTTTTCGCTGCCCGTCCAACCTAACAGTTGGGATGTGGGTTTCCAAAAGCAAATAAAAATAAAATAAAACTTTAGTTTTTCATTAATAACATGTCCCTGCTCATGTGACAGAGTCACATGTTTTATTACATTTTTATTTTCTTCATTTTCTTTTTTAAAAATGCTTCATCTCTCTGAAGCAGCTCAGGGAGATTATGCAGTGCTCACTCGCGTGCAGCTGCAAACTTCGTGTTCGACCTGCTCGCTCTCCTCCACCACTCCCCCCAAACCGCACAGGCAGTGCTCAGCACTGCCGCTTGTGTTTCACACTAGGCGGGCCTTAATTGGCAGTGTGAAATCGTGGTGTGGTGCCGATTGCGGGCGGTAGTCGGCTTCCCAACCTCCCCCGCTGAGCCTGCCCGCCAAGGGCAAAATTCTGCCCAATGTATCCTATCCAAACTGTTGTTTCTTATTAAACTTAATAAACCATTTTAAAATTACTTATGATTAGTCAACTGCCTATCTAGGTATCTGTGGCCCCCCCGAACCCCAGGAAATCTTACACAGAGCCCTATAACAAAGTCAAGATTCATTGTTTCAGGGTGTCAGCCTAATTTGCATTCCTTCCAGTGGATTCCTGCAAGCTGGAAGGGTGAGGATTTTCTATCCCTGCATCACTACGATGAGAGCATTTGTGGCTCCAATGAAACAGGACCATTTACAGTTGGTGCCTTCAAGAGAGCGATTTTGGGGAGGGAAAGTGTACTGTTGATTTTTACACTGTTGAGTGATAAAGTATAACAAATTTTTGTCTTAAGTTGATGATGACATATAACAACAATACAAACAACAGCAGTGACTACCCCTTTAACATTATTAAAATGTATTTTTCCTCATGACTTGGTTGTCTCATTATTATTACAATGAGATTCACACATCAGCTATATTTATATATCACAATTTTGGAACAACTCTAGCTAGAATTCATCAAATATATTTACGTGCGTCACATCTTACAGCCACTTTGTTATTTCTCAGACCACAAAAGGATTCTAACACAGAGGACTGAGAACGAATAAACTTCTGTCTGAACTCTGTTGGAGTCTCTGCAGCAAGTTGGCGGATAATGCTGAAGGGTAGCCCAAACAGAGATAACAACTTCCGCTACGTGTTCTTATCACTCAGCTGCGGGGCACCCAGGCTCTACACATTGCTTGACAAAACTGCAAAACCCAACATGCAACTACTAGCTCCACGAGTGTTTGAACCGAACTCTGAAACGTATACAGTGGGCACCAACCACCAAGCCAGCCACAAGTTCCTGTAACACTGCACATTTTACTCAATGCACAGAGATGTGAAATGCATTTCTATTCTCACTCTGGTTGTAATATCAAAATGTCTCAGAATATAATTCTATTACTAATATAACATTAACATGTGCTTCTGTGAAACTCCAAGCTTTTCATCTCTGAAAGGGAAAAATGCAATTATGATAGGCAATTTTAGTTTCAGTATCACACACCTTATCTTTGCAATTCAAAGCCCTAACACCGAAACTCTGCTGCATTGCACCCACAAATATTGTGAGTGACTCAGCCATCCCATTTTGTCACTGTTTCTTGTTGCCAGGTAGTTTATTATGTATAAATTGTGTAATTAAATAAGAAAAGTGCTTACATTTATAAAACACCTTTCAGGACCTCAGGACACCCCAAACTGCTTTGCAGCAAATGAAGTACTTTTGAAGCGTAGTCCACTATTGTAACAGAGAGAAATTGAACAGCCAATTGTGCACAGCAAGCTCCCACCAGGAATGAATTAAATGACCAGATAATCTATTTTAATGACGTTGGCTTAGGGATAGGACCCTTCACCTTCTTTTGAATAGTGTCATTAGATATTTACATCCACATGAAGGAGAAGCCAGCCTTACAGCAGGTCTCATCTGAAAATAACAATGAAGTGATAGCCTAAATTAAATGCTTCTGAGCTTCTGATTTAGCTTGAGCCAAGGCACTCTCAATACTAAATGCTGACATCCTACTATAGCATCCCACCAAGAGGCACAGGGCTTCCATCACCAGGATGAGTGAACAGCCAGGACCTAAGACTAAACTAAAATGAAAGCAAAATACTGTGGATGTTGGAAATCTGTAACAAGCACAAAAATTGCTGGAAAAACTCAGCAGGCCTGACAGCATCTGTGGAGAGAAAGTCAGAGTTAACGATTCAAGTCCATATGACTTCTCTTCAGGACTAAAGAGAAGTAGAAATGTGGTGAAATATACACTGTTTAAGGGGGTGGGACAAGTGAAGCTGGATAGAAGACCAGTGATAGGTGGAGGCAAAGGAGAGATTGCAAAAAAATGTCATAAACAAAAGGTCAAAGGGATGTTGATGGTGGTGATACTGACTAAAGGAGGTGCTAATGGTGACGTTAAGAGTAGAAAGCAGGATGAGCCAGTGGCAGATGTCCCTAGTGGGGGTGGGGAGAAAAGATCAAAATAGGCTCAAAGGTGGAGATAAAACAATGAATGGAAATAAATTTTAAAAAATAATAATAGAAATAGGTGGGAAAGAATATATATATAAAAATTTAAAAATAAATATTCTAAAAAGGGGATAAAAAGGGGGTGAGGATGGAGGAGAGAGTTTATGATCTGAAGTTGTTGAACTCAATGTTAAGTCCGGAAGGCTGTAAAGTGCCTAGTCAGAAGATGAGGTGCTGTTCCTCCAGTTTGCGTTGAGCTTCACTGGAACATTGCAGCAGCCCAAGGACAGACATGTGGGCCTGAGAGCAGGGTGGAGTGTTGAAATGGCAAGTGACAGGGAGGTCTGGGTCATGCTTGCAGACAGGCCGAAGGTGTTCCGCAAAGCGGTCACCCAGTCTGCGTTTGGTCTCTCCAACGTAGAGGAAACCACATTGGGAGCAGTGAATGCAGTAGACTAAGTTGAGGGAAGAGCAAGTGAAATGCTGCTTCCCTTGAAAGGAGTGTTTGGGCCCTTGGACAGTGAGGAGAGGGGAAGTAAAGGGGCAAGTGTTGCACCTTCTGCGGTTGCATGGGAAGGTGCCATGGGAGGGGGTTGAAGTATAGAGGGTGATGGCAGTCCATGTCCAAATGCAGCAAGACCTGGACAATATCCAGGCTTGAGCTGACATGTGACAAGTAACATTCGCGCCACACAAGCATCAGGCAATGACCATCTCCAACAAGAGAGAGTCCAACCATCACCCCTTGATGTTCAATGGCATTACCATCACTGTATCCCTCACTATCAACATCCTTGGGATTACCATTGACCAGAAACTGAACAGAACTTGCCATATAAACACTGTGGCTACAAGAGCAGGTCAGAGGTTAGGTATCGTGTGACGAGTAACTCACCTCCTGACTCCCTAAAGCCTGTCCACCATCTACAAGGCACAAGCCAGGGATGTGATGGAATACTCCCCACTTGCCTAGATGACTGCTGGTCCCACAACATTCAAGAAGCTGGACACGATCCAGGACAAAGCAGTCCGCTTGATTGGGACCACATCAACAAACATTCACTCCCTCCACCACCGATGCACAGTAGCAGCAGTGTGTACCATCTACAAGGTACACTGCAGGAACTCACCAAGGCTCCTTAGACAGCACCTTCCAATTCCACAATCACTACCATCTAGAAGGGCAAGGGCAGCAGGAAGATGGGAACACCACCACCTGGAGGTTCCCCTCCAAGTAACTCACCATCCTGTCTTGGAAATATATCACCGTTTCTTCACTGTCAATGGGCCAAAATCCTGGAACACCCTCTCTAATAGCATTGTGGGTGTACCTACACCACATGGACTGCAGCGGTTCAAGAAGGCAGCTCATCACTGGCTTCTCAAGGGCAACTAGGGATGGGCAGTAAATGCTGGCCCAGCCAGTAAAGCCCACAACCTGTGAATGAATAAAAACAAAATAAAGAATTTTACATTATGTTTGAAAGTGAGGTAGTTCACTCTGAAGCAAGGGTGTTAAAGTTGAATAAAGTAAATTAGGAAGGCATGAGGGACAAATTGGCTGAGGTGGATTGGGAAAATACATTCAAAGGTATGACTGTACATTGGCAATGGATAGTCTTCAAAGAACTATTACATAGCTTACAGCACCTATAAATTCCTTCAAGGTGCAAAAACCCCAAAAAAGTCAGTGAACCATGGCCGACAAAGGGAGGTAAGGATTGTATAAAATTAAAAGAAAAGACTTATAAAGTTGCCAGAAGTAGTTGTAAACCTCAGGATTGGGAGGTTTTTAGAAACAGCAAAGGAAGATCAGGAAACTGGGAAAGAAAGGGAGATTAGAATATGAATACAATCTAGCAAAAAAATATAAAAACAGACTGTAAAAGCTTCTATAGGTCAATAAAAAGGTAGCATTTGGCTAAGACAAATGTGGGTCCATTATAGGCAGTCAGGAGAATTCATAATGGGGAATAGAGAAATGGCAATGAAGCTAAATGATTACTTTGTGTCCGTTTTCATTGAGGGAGATACAGGAAATCTCCCAGATTTAGAGGTCAAGGGGCCAGGGAGAATGAGGAATTGAAGGAAATTAGTTTAAGTAAGAAGATTGTACTGGAGAAATTAATAGGACTGAAAGTTGATAAGTCCCCAGGACCTGATATTCTGCATCCCAGAGTGTTGATAGAGGTTGCTATAGAGATAATGGATGCATTGGTGATCATTTTCCAAAATTCTATAGATTCTGGAATGGTTCCTGAAAATTGGAAATTAGCAAAAGTCACCCCACTATTTAAGAAGGGAGGGAGAGAGAAAACAGGGAACTACAGACCTGTTGGCCTTGCATCAGTAGTAGGGAAAATGCTAGAATCTATGATAAATGGATACTTGGATAATCATGATCTGATTGGACATAGTCAGCATGGATCTGCAAATGGGAAATCATGTTTGACAAACTTGTTGGAGTCTTTTGAGGATGTTACTAACAAAATTGATAAAGGAGGGTCGATGGACGTAGTATACTTGGATTTTCAGAAGGCTTTTGATAAAGTCCCCCACAGGAGGTTGATTAGCAAAATAATAGCACATGGGATAGGAGACAATGTACTGGCATGGATTAAGAATTGGCTAACAGGCAGAAAACAGAGAGTAGGAATAAATGGGTCATTCTCGCATTGACAGGCTGTGACTAGTGGGGTACTACAAGGATCAGCATTTGGGCTCCAGCTGTTCACAATGTATATCAATGATTTGGAGGTGGGGAGCAAAAGTAATATTTCCAAGTTTGTGAATGATACAAAGCTAGGCAGGAATGTGTGCCGTGAGTGAAATGTAAAGCGGCTACAGAAGGATTTGGACAGATTTAGTGAGTGGGCAAGAGCATGGCAGATGGAATATAATGTGGAAAAATGTGAGGTTATCCACTTTGGTAGAAGGAACAGGAATGCAGAGTATTTCCTAAATGGTAAGAGATTAGAAAGTGTAGATGTACAAAGGGACCTGGATGTCCTTGTCCATAAGTCACTGAAGGCTAACATGCAGGTGCAGCAGGCAATTAGGAAGCTAATGGAATGTTAGCTTTATCGCAAGAGGATTTGAGTACAGGAGTAGTGAAGTCTTGCTTCAATTGTATAGAAGCTTGGTTAGACAACATCTGGAGTCGTGTGTGCAATTTTGGTCTCCTTACCTCATAAAGGATATTATTGCCATGGAGGGAATGCAACAAAGGTTCACCAGACTTGTTCAGGGATGGCGAGACTGTCTTATGATGAGAGATTGGGGGAATTGGGCCTGTATTCTCTAGAGTTCTGAAGAATGAGAGGTGATCTCATTGAAACCTACAAAATACTTAAAGGGATAGACAGGGTAGATGCAGGTAAGATGTTTCCCCTGTTTGGGGAGTCTAGAACCAGGGACACAATTTCAAAATAAGGGAGAAGCCACTTAGGACCGAGATGAGGAGAAATTTCTTTGCTCGGAGGGTTGTGAATCTTTGGAATTCTCTACCTCAGAGGGCGGTGGAAGCTCAGTCATTGAGTATGTTTAAGGTAGAGATTGATAGATTTCTGATTTACAATAACGTAAAGGGTTATGGGGATAGAGTGGGTAAAAGGCATTGAAGTGTTCGATCTGCCATGATCATATCGAATGGCAGAGCAGGCTCGATGGGCTGAATGGCCTTCTCCTGTTCCTATGTGCCTATGTTCCTAAGAGGACATAAGGAGGCTACAAAGGGATTTAGACAGGTTAAGCGAGTGGACAAAGATCTGGCAGATGACGTATAATGTGGGAAAATGTGAAATTGTCCATTTTGGCAGGAAGAATAAAAGAAAAACATATTCTTAAATGGTGAGGGATTGCAGAGCTCTGAAGTGCAGAGGGATCTGAGTGTCCTAGTGCATGAATCACAAAAGGCTACTATGCAAGTGCAGCAAGTGTTTAGGGAAGTTAATAGAACGTTATCATTTATTGCGAGGGGAATTGAATACAAAAGTAGGGAGGTTATGCTTCAGTTGTACAGGGCACTAGTGAGACCACATCTGGAGTACTGTGTACAGTATTGGCCTCCTTACTTAAAGATGGATGTAAATGTATTGGAAGCAGTTCAGAGAAGGTTTACCAGACTGATACCTGGAATGGGTGGGTTGACTTATGAGGAAAGGTTGGACAGACTAGGCTTGTAGCCGCTGGAATTTAGAAGAATAAGAGGTGATTTGATTGAAACCTTTAAGATCCTGAGGGGTCTTGACAGGGTGGATGTGGAGAGAATGCTTCCTCTTGTGAAAGAATCTTGAATTAGGGGTCACTATTTAAAAATAAGGGGTTGCCCATTTAAAACAGAGAAGAGGTGAAATTTTTTTCACTCAGAGGGTCGCAAGACTCTGGAACTCTCTTCCTGAAAAGGTGGTGGAAGCAGAGTCTTTGAATATTTTTAACGCAGCTAGATAGATTCCTGGTAAGCAAGGAAGTGATAGGTTATCAGGAGTGGGCGGGATGCAGATTTGAGGTTACCCTTAGATCAGCCATAATCTTATTAAATGGAGGAGCAGATTTGCGGGGCTGAATTGCCTACTCCTGCTCCTTGTTTATATGTTCAGATGCTCAGTTTGCCTTTAATCCTGAGCTGGGCTTCCAACTCCATTGCCAAGATTGCCTGTTTCCACCTCCAGAATATGATCTACATCATCCTTACCACTGCTGATAACTAATCTATACCTTCATTAGTTTAAGGTTCATCGCCTCCAATGCCACCTCTGTAATTAACACATCTCCATCTTACATGAACTCCAACACATCCCAATTCTGATTTACATGTCCATTATCAATGCCTTTTCTGACCTTCATTAGTTCCTGTCCTAATGCATTGATTTCAAAATAATCATTCTCATCTTTTAATCTCTCTACATCCCTGCCCCAACTGATCTCTGTGATATTTTCCAGTCCCATGTCCCAGCAGCACATTGACTCAGCCCTCCCTGCTCTATCTTACTTCTCAACCCTTTACTCCACCCACTTGCTCCATTGTCAGAGCTGTCTCAAATTCCTTTCCTAAGCTCTTTTATATTAACATCTTTCTCCACACCAGAGACCATCAAAGAGCGATTTTAACTCCGGTGGGATCAGATGCAACACTGGTTTACCCTCCACTCAGTGTTCCTGCCATTGAAATCAATGGGGAGTAATATTGAATAGGGCGAAAAGCTAGTGTTCCAACCTGACCCTGTGGATTTGTCACAAGGCCAGGTTAAAATGGCTCCCATTATCAAAATGGTCATCTCCCTTAAACCTCCCACTTTCTAACTAGTCTCGTCAGTTTCTAAGCAGTACCTTGATGGTGTTATATGAAAGGATCAGGTATTTAATGTTGCTGCTGGAGTCAGTGATAATCACATCCAGCCAATAGCTTCTGAAATTTGCTTGTTCCCATAAAGTGACTGAAAATAATCGACTTGTGTATTATTGGAAAATGAAACAGCAGCTTTAATAGTTGGAGGATTAGATTAGAGTTTTAACTCATTTAAATGATGAATAGTCCAACAAAAGAGGATGGTAATTAATGTGATTGGAACAAGCTTTAATCTGGAGCAGGATGCTGAAGCTGAGGAGTGGAACCGACAGAATATGGTGTAATTGTTACCTGATATTATTCACCATCAATAGACTGATAATGCTTTTGATGAGCTTGCTAGACTGCATTGCGTCTGTATTGCAACAGCTAGAGACACAGAGCACCCCAGTAACCATTGCATGTCACAGTGGCCCAACAAAGATGCCTGACTTACCAGTTTGTGTGTAACTGCCTTTTGCTTTCCAAGATGTATAATGACGTATAAACAGGTTTGACTTATTTGTAGCTAGGTGAATTGTAATTCAATATCTCTATGTGTAATGTGGAGGAAACTGCAAAGCCATTGTCTGCACTTGGTTTAAGCTAACTTGTGTTACCAGCCCCATAATGTCATCCCAACTCAGCTACTGTCCTGTACGACATCAGTCTGTCTCTCTCACGTACCCTCTCTGGAATAACTAAGGCTTTGTAATTGTGGGATGGAATCTTTGGTTGGTGCAAGCTGAAATGGATAAAAGCCAACAAATAAACAGGAACTGTGTCTGTGGGAAGCCAACTGGTTTCGCAACATGAGTAAATTCCCAATCAGCCTTTTCTGGCATAATGTATCATGTGCAGAATTCACAAAAGCTTTATTTTAGCAGCTTGATTTAAAGCTATGTTGGTACAGAATCCATTCTAATAGTCACTTGGTATGTAGAGAACTTGAGTGTTGCTGAAAAAGAGACATGTCGAAGCTTTTCACATTGTACTCATCATGATAGACCCAAGAATGCCAAATTTCAATGGAACAACAATTTATACAACATGAGAAAAGGGTTGGTTGGCAAGTTAACTCTGACTGGTCGAGACATTGCCATAAAAAATGCACCAGGAAATTATTCCCGACCATAACCAATCAGCAACCTTTCCTCATGCAGTATAAATTGTTGTTCCCTTTGAAATTTAGCATTCTTTGATCTGTCCTGACGAGTGCAAAACAAAAAGCTTTGACAGCATGGCCTGGATTTTTGCAAAGATGGAGAGCTTCTCTAGCATTGTGAAAATGGCTAAAAATTAGAAGTCCCCCCCACACTGAAACATGGCACCTACCATTTTCACAGGGACGGGAATGACGGTGGGTTGGGTTTTACACATGAGCATTTCCTGGAGGCAGCTGCCCATATAAATCAGCCACTGCCTCCACTCGTGTCTAATTTTGGTGTCCCTTGACATGCACGGGTTAGACCACGAAGGAGCAGGTCTGAACTTTGTGGAGTCTCTTGGAGAAGTGGGGTACCCTTCTGGAGAGGTAGGGTATCCCAGGACATCTTTCTAGGAGGAGGTCAGGAGCCCTTTGCGGGGGATTGTTAAAATTAGGCATGAATACATGTTAAAAAGTGTATAAACTCATTAACTGTCAAGCTTATTGGAACTGTTAAAAATGTCCAAAAGAACTGGACTCTGTTTGGTAGTGGTGTTGCCATGGAGAATGCAGCAGGGAACAGTTAACTGTTAACTGCCAACTTTTGTTTCAAATTCAAACCAGGCTGGTTGACTCTGATTGGTCAAGGCATTGGCATGGGGAATGGACCAAAAAATGGCTGTCTCCCAAGTTTTTGTTTAGTTGGAAAAGACATAATGCGAGGACATGTTCATTTTGTCTGCAAAGAACAGGGCCCTGTGTGTGAATACCTGTGAATTTCTAGCATGTGTAAGTGAGGTACACTGCCAGCCTGACTTATAGTCTTAAATTAGTTTTCAGTGTAATTCTTAGCACGATCAGGATTGTTTAGCAAGTGCTGTCCAGTCACAGAATCACATCTAATGTTGGACACTATGTTTTGAGTTCTGCAAGCACAGGCTGGTTGGCTACAGTCAGTAATTTGCCTGTTGCAAACAGTCGAAGGGACGTGCTATTTGATACAACCCACCAGTCATTGGGACTATGACCTACATACCCAGCATCACATTGGCACTGAAGTACATGTACTACATTCCTCATTTGTGTGATAGGCAGAATATCTTTTTGGCTTGATGGCAGCATCCTGTTAGTGCCCCATGGCCCAAGGAAGTACAGCTGCCAGCAAATACCATCCCCATGATTCCAAACCTGCCACTGCTCCTCTGATTGGTGAGTCCTAATACTCCGGGGAACCTAATTTCTCGAAGGCACCTCCATGTTAAGGTGCCTTCAGGTTCTCCCAGTGAGAGTCCAAAGTTGCCAGCCCTCTAACTGGGCAGGAAGTGTGGAGAACCCACCAACCATCCTTACTTAGATGAGAGGTCTGGTGGCAGCCAGTTAGCTGGGCTGTCCCAAAGGAAGTTGCTGATGCAGTCCTGTTGCCCACCCTTGTGGGCTCTCTCCCCAAGAAAATTCCGCCCAATTTAGCCAATCAATTGCTGAGCTATACAGGGTTGGAAAGCCCTATGTTTGATCTCAGGGCTAGCCAAGGTAATAGGAACACTTAACTTAGCCTCAGAGCTTCTGCAATAAAGAAGCAAACTATCAACAGGAGCTCAGACAGCTTACTGTTATGGAGCTCTCTCCATGCCAGGTGTTTAGTGTGTGAGGACAGCAGTGGGATGGTGCTTGTGTTTGATCAGGGTTGTATCAAAGCCCGTACAAAAGACTAATGGCCATCTGGAAGTGATAACAGAGGGCAGCCGGGCGACAGTACTGCAGCAAGGAGTGCACGATTTCAATGTTGGAGGAAAGTGGCACGAGAATAGAAAGCAACAGCACAGCAGTGTAACATTTACACACAGCCTGGCCCTCCCCTACCCACTGGGGCAGAGATGATCAATCAGTGACAAAATGGCTGAATTTCTGCCCTGTCTCTGCACCCACCCCACCTCCAACATGAGGCTGATTTTTTTTCATTTTACAAAGACCATTAATGAGGAAAGGTTGTTTGGTTCCACACTTTTCTGTTACACTAACTCTGTGTGAATGATTAGATGGTTAGCATTAAACCTGCAAACAAACCACATCTACAGCTGCAATACCACAGAGAGGTTGTGTATCATGTTAAAAGCTACACAGGAAATTCTGCACATTTTATCCCACCCATTACAGGTCATTTCTCTCGAGTGTCACTGCATATCAATATTTAGATCACGTGACAAAGCTGAAAGCATTTTCTGCCAGTTCTGACTGAGTAGATTTTCTGACCTTCTAGTGATTTTCTTTTATTTACACCAAGGGCATGTGGAATGGTAAATATTAAGCTCCTAAAGCAGCACCCAGGAAATCTTCACAGTAAAAGGCTATGTGATGCTTTCTTTGAGTTGAATGTGTTTTTCAAGTTCCCAAATCAAATGTTTTGAGATAGGCAAACGGTTCAGTAAAGATAAAAAATATTTTTTGGATGTCCTAAGTTTTCCAAATCCAAATTGACCTTACCAAATACTTTGCCAATGGCTTGCATTACTGGATTATTTTTAAAATCCAAACAATTAAATCTAAATATATCTGTTAGCTATCTGACAAAAAATCCTCATAGATTTAACACCAGATTAACCCCGGTGCTTTTCATGGAGTTTTTTGCAGAAAGGCAGCAGCAAAATAAACTTCTTTTTTCTGTAGTTTGAATCTCAGTTAGTGGTCAGGACCCTGGTTCATTTCATTGGCAGATTCGCAGATCCTAGGAGGATGTGAAGCACAAAGATAGAAAGCAGCTCTACTGAAACCCTGGCTACTGGGGTTTTCCAATGGGAATTCCATGGGAATGAGGGGGATGATAATTGGGGAGTTCCCAGGACAACGTAGGGGCATCCAGGGACTGCCCCAAATATTATAAGAATGTGGGAATATAAGAAATAAAAGCAGGATTGGGTCATAGCTCAACCCTGCTCATCCATTCAATATAATTATGGCTGACAACCAATGTCCTGACTTCTACAAGGGCTTTATGCTGCTAACATAATAAATGAAACTGGCCCAACAATTCCCTGATGCCTCAGTAGGTAAATGTGTCATTTGATGTGGGACTTGGACCAGGAAAGTCCCACTGAAATATTCTCATTATATCGCTGACCACCAAACTTCATTTCCCAATTACCGTGTTAGCTAATATCATGAACACTTCCCTCTCTTCAGGGACTTCTCTCTCTCTCTCTCCTTCAAATCTGCCATCATCACCCCCTCCTCAGAAAAAACAACCCTTGATCCCCCAGTGTTTGCAACCTAGTAACCCACCTTCAACTTCCCTTTCGACTCCAAAGATCCTGTCACCTCCCAAATTCAAGCCCATCTTGCTGCAAGCCCATGTTTCAGCCTTCCAATCATGTTTCCAATCGTCATATTAGTGAAACAGCTCTTACCAAAGTCACAAATGGTTTCTACGTGACTGTGACAAATGTAAACCTTCCCTCCTCGTCTTTCGCGAGCTGTTTGCAGCCTTTGATGTTGTTGCTAATGCACACTATCCCTTCCAATGCCTCTCCGCTGTCCTCCGGCTGGGTGGGACAGCTCTCCCCTGGTTTCATTCTTATTTATCTACTCATAACCAGAGAATCACTTGCAATGACTTCCTGTCCTGTTCCCACACTGTTACCTCTAGTGTCCCAGAAGAATCAATTCTTGGCCACCTCCTATTTCTCATCTACATTCAGCCCCTCAGCAACATCATTCAAAAACACATTAGTATTCACATGTACAGCTCCAGCTCCAGCTCCAGCTCTCTCGAGTGTTCTACTGTTGTTAAATTATCAGACCGCTTATCCGACATCCAGTACCGGATTGGTAGAAATTTCCCCCAATTAAACATTGGGAAGAGTGAAATCATTGTCTTTGATCCCTGTCACAAACTCTGTTCTCTAATTGCCAACTCCAACGACAATATAAACAACCTGTATTTATATAGAATCTTTAATGTAATAGAACATCCCGAGGGGATTCACAGGAGCAGCATTATAAAGCAAAATTTGGCACCAAGCCAGCTAAGGTGACATTAGGGCAAATAGCCAAAAGTTTGATCAAAAAGATAGTTTATAAGAAGCTTTTCAAATGAAGAAAACGAGGGAAAGAGTTGGAGATGTTTAGGGAGGGAATTCTAGAGCTTACACCCAGGCAGATGAAGGTATGGGCAACGATGGAGGAACAGTTAAAATCGAGGATGCTCAAGAGGTTAAAGTTAGAGGAGTGCAGTGATCTCGGAGGGTTGTTGGGCTGCAGGAGATTACGGAGATAGGAGGATGAGGACATGGAGAGATTTGAAACTCCATCCCTCTCCCTGGCAACTGTCTGAGCCTGAACAAGACTGTTCACAAAGTTGGTGTCATATTTGATCATAGGATGAGCTTTCAACCAAATATCAGCACCATCTCAACACTGCCTACTTTCACCTCAGTAACATCATCAGAATCTGCTCATGCCTCAGCTCACCTTTTCCAAAAACCCTCATCCATGCCTTTGTTACCTGAACTATTACCTCAACTTGACAATTTCTACACATCCCTAGCCAGCCTCCCACTGTCTTCCACTCCATAAACTTGACATCATTTAAAACTCTGCTGTCCATGTCCTAACTAGCACAAAATCCAACCATTCACCTACCCTTTACCCACTGATCCACACTGGCTCTTGGTTAAGCATTGCCTCAGTTTTAAAACTTCCCTCCTTGTTTTCAATCACTGCATGGCCTCGCTCCCTCCATAATCTCTGCAATCTTCTCCGGCCCTACAACCCTGTAGTGATGTCAGCACAACCACCTTCAGCTGCTTCATCAATAACCTTCCTTCACTCATAAGGTCAGAAGTGGGGATTTCACTGATGATTGCACAATGTTTAGCACCATTCGCGTTGACTCAGGTACTGAAGCAGTCCATGTCCAAATGCAGCAAGACCTGGACAATATCCAGGCTTGGGCTGACAAGTGGCAAGTAACACTCACTCCCCACAAGTGCCAGTCAATGACCATCTCCAACAAGAGAGAATCTAACTATCTCTCCTTGACATTCAATGGCATTACCATTACTGAATACCCACCTATCAACATCCTGGTGGTTACGATTGACTAGAAACTGAACTGGACTAGCCCTATAAATACTGTGGCTACAAGAGAATGTCAGAGGCTAGGAATCCTGTGGCTAGTAACTCACCTCCTGACTCCCCAAAGCCTGTCCGCCATCTACAAGGCACAAGTGAGGATTGTAATGGAATACTCTCCACTTGCCTGGATGAGTGCAGCTCCAACAACACTCAACAAACTTGACACCATCCAGGACAAAGCAGCCCCGCTTAATTGACACCCCATCCACAAACATTCACTCCCTCCACCACCAACGCAGAGTATCAACAGTCTGTAGCATCTACAAGGTGCATTGCAGAAACTCACTTTGACAGAAACTACTTTGTCAGTACTTTCAAAACCCACGACCACTATCATCTAGGAGGACAAGGGCAGCAGATAGATGGGAACACCACCACCTGGAAGTTCCCCTCCAAGTAACTCACCATCCTGACTTGGAAATATATCACCGTTCCTTCACTATTGCTGGGTTAAAATCCTGGAACTCCTTCCCTAACAGCACTGTGGGTGTACTTACACCACATGGACTGCAGCGGTTCAAGAAGGCAGCTCACCACCACCTTCTCAAGGGCAATTAGGGATGGGCAATAAATGCTGGCCCAGCCAGTGATGCCCACATCCCATGAATGAATAAAAAAAAGCCCACTGAGTTATCTGCACTCCTCTCACTCTGGCCTTTTGAGAAACATCCAACCATTGGTGATCACGCTTTCAGCTGCCACAATTCCTAAACTCTGGAATTCTCTCCCTAACCCTCTCCACTCTCTTTCCTCTTCATTCTGTTTCTTAAAGCCTAATTTTTTTGACTGAACATTTGGGTCATCTGTCTATTGACAGCAGTAATTACATGTCAAAAGCACATCATGGGCTGTAACATACGTTGGGAAGGCAGTGGTGTAATGGTCAGTATCCAGGCTCTGTGGAGAAACGGGTTAAAATTCTACCTCAGCAGCCGGTGGAACTTAAGCCTAATTCATAAATCTAGAATTGAAAGCTACTAATAGTGATTATGAAACTACATCGATTGTCTTAAAAACCCACCTGGTTCACTAATGCCCTGCTCTGGCCTACATGTGACTCTAGACCCACAGCAATGTGGTTGACACATAACTGGCCTCTGAAATGGCCCAGCAAGCCACTGGCCCAGCAAGATAGGCAACAAACGCTGACCTTGTCAGTAATGCCCACGTCCCATGAAAAAACTGAATTTATTTTCTTCCTTTCTCTTTGCTCTAATATCTCATTGCGTGTTTTGATGTCAAATTTTGTTTTATAATGCTCCTCTGAAGCAGCTTGAGATGTTTTGTTACCTTAAAGGCGCTATATAAATACAACTTGCTGTTACTGTTGAAATTCCTGGCCCACACTGATTTTCATAATCACAGCTGGGGTAGATTTGGGCCTACAATCTGGGTATTAATATGCTGAGACCAGCGAAGAGAAAAATAGGGTATCCCTTCTCCCAGTGGTTATTGAGTGACCCCCAGTTAAAAGCGTGTGTGTGAAAACACACGTTTAAAAATGTCAGTATCATGCTCAGCTAGACTGAATTACTCACCCAGGCTCACAAAGGATGGCTACTTGGAAGATGTAGGAAGGGAGAACTGTCCGCGTGGAACTCTACCTTAACATAATTTACAATTTTCAGGAGAAAAATCTCAATGACAATGCCATGCCAGGAATTAAATTCTGCAGGGCTATCTGTGCTGCTGAACAGAATAGATTCTAAGGTTTTTGTGGATTTGGCAGAGTGTGATCAGTCTAGGGATGGAATTGAATTGAAGTGCTTGCGCACAAAGGGGGAAACAGACACTCCTGTTAATAAATTAGCATCTTCACAATCTGCCTTTATTTATACAGCTTTGTCCCAGGAAACTGTTCTAATCAAGTAGCCAAAATACATTTAATTCAAATTACAGCACAGTTCACAATGTAATCTTAATCTGAATATGTTGTCTAACTCACAATTGTGTGCTTTTGCAAATGGAACCCAGAACCCAGAACAGTTGACAAGACTCTAAACTGATGTTTTCAATTCAGTGCCATAAACACCCAGAAAACTAATCCTGTTTATCCCACTTTGCAAAGCTTTTTAATTCCGATTGGAACATATTTTGCAGACTAATCTGAATCTAAGAACAAATCCTGTCAGTGACAGATTGTGTTAACTCTTTGAGGGTTGCAGTAGCATGCCTGGATTTAAGTCAACCTATGTACATAGGTCATAAAAGGGACTCATAAACAGGATTGCTAGGATTGAAATCCCTATGTGATTTTTTTCTCTCTTTCTCTCTCTATATGTGAACAAGAGCCATGGATCCAGCCCATGTTAACCTGGTTTAAAATTAGGAATTCAGCATTGGTAGCAAATCAGTGTTGGAAACTTCACCAATCAAAACTAATCTGTAATTCCAGTAGGAGGTAAATCATTCCCTTTCTGGCCCTTATTCTAGTTGACATTGAATATTCTGAGATACTGACCCCTCCCTTTTAAAATTGCTGTCATAATCTTATCCTCATAAAACTACCCTAAACCTCACTGTCCATTAAACCGCACCATCTCCAACCTCTCTCCAAAGTCCTTGAACTTCATGTTGCTTCCCAAGAGGATGCTCGCCTTTCCCTTTGCTCTGCGTTTAAATTTTGTTAATCAGTTTTCCACATCTGCATTGGAACATCTCGAATCAAAGTCACAAACAACATCCTCTTTGATTGTGACCATGATGCGCTCTCCCTTCTCAACCTCTCACCTTTCACGTATGGACAACCACACCAGTGTCCTCCAATGTCTAGCCTAATGACCCCACCAACCCCCAAACCCCCTGCCCAGCGCCTCTAGAAGTGACAACGTTTTCCATCTCTTCACCATCACCTCTGGGACCATCACCCCCACCTCTCCTCTTTCTCGTTCAAACACATGCCGTCGCTTGGTGACACAATGCAAAGGCATGGAGTGGTGGGGTGGGGGGAGAGAGGATATGTTAACTCCAAAAAATGGGTGAGTTTAGGTGGGGTGGGAGGTTAAATTGTTAAAAATCTGAATCCAGGCAACAACCTGCATCCAGCATATGCACTCAGAACGCTGGACGGGCAGCTAACCTGCACAAAGAGAATATTATAAGGCAGCTGTCAACCTCATTGTTATTCAGCATTTTGATTTTAACTGTGAATGGCCCCCAGAAACCCAGCAATAAACCCAGAAGCGGATTGTCAGGTCCAAGAGCTCAGGGAAGCGCTTTTCCAATTAGCTGCTGGATCCAGTGTGCCTATCTGGACACTGCCTCCAGCACCCTCTCAATCGTGGAAAAGAGACAGGCAGTCAGGCCAAGTGACTTCTATATATAGAGTTTATATATTTATACACCAATTTCTATTCTCCTTCCTCTGCCATGGGCTGAAGGCAGCTGTTCGTAACCTCGGCATCGTCTTTGACCCCAGGCCCATTTCCTCTCCATCATGTTGTGTCTTTTCAGGAAGGCCCATTGCATCATGTTCCCCTCAGGCACTTGACAGGCCAGTGGAAGACCTTCCGCCAGGATCAAGGATCTCAGGGGTAGATGTCCCACCTACCGAGAGCTGCCGGCCAATCAGAGGCTGGCAGCTCTATGGAACAGCGGTGCCAGCAGAGAGATGCTGGCAGTGCAACACCCACCCGAAGCCTCGGATTGTCACCGGATCTGAGGCCAAAGCTGAGTGATGGCAGAAGGGAGCTCAGCGGCTAGGGGAGGAGGGTGGTTCTCAGCTGTCCCCCCGCCCCCCCCTTCTCCAATGCTGGGTCCCTCAATCAGGCACTGAGTGTCTTTGATCGAGGGGCCCCCACCTGCAAGCAATGCTGACAGGGGGTTTACTTGACAAGGTCCCTGCTTGGCGAGGCCCCTGCCTACCGCTGAGTTAATACCATGAGTTTTCCTGCCACAGGCCTAATTAGGGTGGAGGCAGAAAGGCAGCGGAGAACCCCCCCCCCACCCCACCCCCCACCACTCCCTCCACCACCCCCTCTACCATCCTCCCATCTAATTAAATACTTTCCACCCCACCAACATCCCAAAGGAGAGGGTACAAGATTCCACCCAATGATTCTCATGAAATTTGTCACAAGGTGAACAAAGTTAACAGAATCACAGAATCCTTACAGTGTAGAAGGAGGCCATTCGGCCCATCAGGTCTACACTGACTCTCTGGAAAAGCATTTTACCTACTCCTACTCCCCTGCCTTATCCCCAAAAGTTAATGCCAGGACATTTCCTGTGGCAATATCTTGGCAACACCTTCAAGCTACAGGTTACTTCTTCTGGACATCATTTATGAATATTACTTACTCACCACACATACTCACACTTACGTTTTAAGGCCACATATGCGATTGTGTCAGTTATCCAAAATATTCGGGTCTTCTCAAACTTTGCAGGAACCAAAGACACGCCATAGCTGTTCACAGCCTCACTGGCTCCCATCACATCTCTTAATTTCTGTCAATTCCAAACCAATGACAAGATCCAATATATCAACAGTTGGCATCTATAACATGACCTATCCCAATATATTTTATAACGGTGAAAATTAGTGGCAGCAAACTTAATGATGCTGACTTGAGGCAGTATCAAAGAGGCAAGTTTCAAAAATGATTCTGAAAGGAGCACAGAGAGTTAGCAAAGTGGATGCATCTGGAGAGAGTGAGAGCAATCCTCTGTGAACAGAACTAGTGCAAGGTGCAGGCAGGCCAGAATCGCAAGAGCACCAACAGCGAGCTGTAGGAGATTGCAGTCACTGGGGAGTTTGCCGGTGAGGGCAAGGTTTTCAAAATCAATGTAAAAAGATAGTGATCTGATGTAAGTTGGTAAGGGCAGAAATGAGAAGGGAGCAGAACTGACCAGTGCTTTGGATGAGAGATGCCATTAGTAAATGATAGAAATCAGGAAGCTGGGAAGGGCAAGAGGTATTGAGTCCAGAGGTGACAGTGAGATGGAACACAACTTGCCAGAAGCAGATGTTGATAATGTTGCAGAGCAAATCTGCTACTGTGACTAGGATGTGGGACTAAAGACGAATATATATGTTAATAATGTGATACCGAACCACCCCAACCACAACTTTTTGCAAATATAAAACTCAACGTGAAAGAGGAGTGGTTGCATTGTTAAAATAAAAAAACACCCTGTGCAAATTCTGCAAGTGTTCACAATGGAATGAATCCTAATCTTAATTATTATCTTATTGCTTGTTGCAAGATAGCCATAAAACACAGAGTGGTCTTAGTGTCAGTTTAATACTGCAGAAGGAGCTAAGCTGCTGTTGTTTATAGAGTGGAATAATTTCAGTCTGTCCTCTTTTGGAGATCATAAGACTGGGAACATAAGTCAAAGCTAAACCATTAGAGAACAACCCTAATTGATTCTCTCTGTCCCTTCTAGACAGAGACACTGCTATAATCCCTACACTGAAACGGTCACACTGATTGAAGCTTCTCGGTATAACATCAAATACTAGGTCTTCCACACACTTTTACAATAGGTGAAATGTTTATAATCTCCATATAATTACCCTAGAAAACAGCAAAACAAGAACATAGTCAATGGAGATCAACACAAAGGCCTGAGTTTTACCCTTGGCGGGTAGGCACACCCGATCGGCGGGCACAGGACCAGCCGGGAAATGGGCCACCTCCCATGATTGGCCACTGGCCGCGACTTCATTCTGGCCAATTAAGGCCCTCCCAGCGTGAAATGTGCCTTCCCAATGGTCGGGAAGGGCCGGGCAGGGGCAAGGACCTGTTGGGCACCGGGTACAATGGCACAGGCAGCTCCTTGAAGGCCATCAGGGAAGAACATGTTTGCAGTGTTCTGAACACCAAAGCTATAGTCTCAAGTGTGGCTGGAAATGCCAGGCGGGAGGGCAGCTCAGGTGGGCACTCTGGTTGACAGACGAGTGCTTCACGGTCCTCCTGGAGGAGGTGGCTGCCAGGAGGGACACCCTTGTCCCCAGAGATGGAAGGACGGGGTCACTGGACCTTACAAAAAGAGCTTGGGTGGAGTTGGCAGTCCTGGTCAGCATCCACGACATGGTGCAGCGCACATGGGTGCAGTGCGGCAAAAGGTTCAATGATCTGCTATGCTCAGGAAGGGTGAGCACCATCTTGGCATGGATCAGTGTGTTGAAGCGTTAAGGTCTGGCCCTCCCCCTGTAGAGCTCAGGGGTGTTAGAGTCTGAGTGCCAACTGTCAATGACACCGGCCAAGGGGGTGAGCCCTGGCTGCTTGGATTGGGTGCCTTGAGGCTCGAGGGCCACCACTCGGATGTGCCCTGCAAGGTATTCCTCAGCTGGGGTTGGCCAGGCTGCAATGGTGCTGCAGGTAGAGAGGGGACTCATCAATGCTCCTTTGTCCTGTCAGGAGAAGATGGCCCACAACAACAATGAGAGGTTGCAGACAGGCTGAGACCCCCCCAAACATTCTAATCCTAACCAGATTCGAGCAGTACACCTTGGAGCTGGAGAGGCAGCATGCACCTCGATCAACTGGTCGCAGGGAGGCTGGAGTGTCAGACGAAGGTCAGGTGAGAGTTTTGGATGGTGCAAACATTCTTGTGTAGTTTCAGCATTAATGGGAGCCTCAGAACTGGATTCCCTATTAATCATTGAAAGACGAGGGCACCATGATGCAGATCTCCATTGTCTCACAAGGGTGCCTGGCATGCACAGTGACAATGTGATGACTTAGATTCGCCAGCACGCACTCAATCGCAGGACCCCGAAGGGCCACCTCTGATGCTAGAGGACTCTCAGGTTTCACTTGCACCTGCGTCACACCCACTCTCTGAACCAGGCAGCAGCACACATACCAGAGCCTCAGTGGGCGTTAGATCTTCGACTAGAACAACGGGGAATGCCTGTGAGGGCACTTCACACTCGCTTGAGGAGGAGGAAGGGGCAGAGAGTTCCCACAGCAGTCGGGGGACTACTAGAGAGCAGGATGATGCGGAGTCAAAAGCAGATAATGAGCCTCTGGAGTCGTCCATTAGGTGGCAGATGCAGGATGTCCAATGGGATGTGTGGGAGGATCTGGTAGAGATCCATGAGGGAATGTGTGCCAGGGTGTCTGTTATGAAGGAGTCAATGCAGAGCATGAGCACTGACTTGACCCTCTTGGCCGAGCGCACTGCCTCCTCCATTGAGAGACAGGGAACTCTCATGGAGAGGCAACTCCAGGGACAGAATCAGGAGTTCTTGGGGTTGCACTTGGACCTGCAAGTCCTCACACAGGCACTGACCTCAGGTTGTCAGTGCCACTTGGAAGATGGATGAGGCACCCAGTATCCCAGCTAGGTGCCCATCCATCAATGGCGAGGAGGGAGCTCCAGATCGACCTCACGTTGGCGCATCAGCTGCTTATTGTCTCTGCCGGCTCCTCTCAGGGCGCTCTGGATGACAGCAGCAGCTCCTCCGCCCCTCTGCCAGTGACAGTGGCATCCGATGAGGCTGCAGCGACAGGGGAGATACCAGCTGTGGCACTGGCCACTCCCTCCCAGGCGGGGCCAGCACAGGCTCCACTGTCCAGAGGACGACCATCAAGATCATCAAGGTCAATTGGACAGCAGAGTGAGCAGCTGTCTCCAATGCCGGTGCCAATGAGTTGGGGGGCACCAAGACATAGCACTCGCAAGCGTAATTTTAAATCACCGTGAGCACAAGAGGGACGGGTCACGGCTGATCTTCTGTTGTGTAATATTTTGTTCATGTTTACTGGTCTGGGAATGAAGATTATGTTAATTTTTTGAATTGTCAAAATGAGATAAATTTTGATTTTGTTGTAATGGCCTGAGTACGCTTCACCTTTTCATTATTTTTGTTGCAGAGTACGTCAGTATGTAATGCTGGACACGAGTGGCTCAATGCTTTATTGCACAGGCACTGAGTGGACTTTGGGGTCAAAGGAAAGGGTCATTTCAGACACCCAGGATGGAGGCTGCAGCCCTGGCATGAGGTGGAAGCTGATCTTTAGCAGCTGAACGTTGGATCAAGGCATAAATGGCTCTTTTTCTGATTAGCAGGATGTGACGAGTGGTGTCCCACAGGGGTCTGTACTGGGACGCCAACTTTCTACGATTTACGTCAATGACTTAGATGAGGGGAGTGAAGACATGGTAGCTAAATTTGCAGATGTCACAAAGATAGGTAGGAAAGTATGTTGTGAAGAGGACATGAGGAGGTTGTAGATGGACATAGATAGGTTGAGTGAGTGGGCAAAGATCTGGCACATGGAGTTTAATGTGGGAAAATGTGAAGTTGTTCACTTTGGCAGGAAGAACAAAAAAAGCAGAGTATTACTTAAATGGAGAATGGCTGCATAATTCTGAGGTACAGAGAGACCTTGATGTTCTAGTACATGAGTCACAAAAAGTTAGCATGTAGGTACAGCAAGTAAGTAAGAAGGCTAATGGAACGCTATGCTTTATTACGAGAGGGATTGAACATAAAAATAAGGAAAAGTAAGGCTCTGAAGAAGGGTCATACAGACTCGAAACATTAACTTTTTTTTTCCTCTCCCACAGATGCTATTAGACCTGCTGGGTTTTTCTAGCATTTTCTATTTTTGTTTCCGATTTCCAGCAGCTGTAGCATTTTGTTTTTATGAAAATAAGGATGTTAAGCTTCAGTTACACAGGGCATTGGTGAGACTGCACCTCGAATACTGTCTGCAGTTTTGGTCTCCTTATTTGAGGAAGGATGTAAATGTGTTGGAGGCGGTTCAGAGGAGGTTTACTAGATTGATACCTGGAATAAGTGGGTTGTCTTATGAGAAAAGGTTGGACAGACTGGGCTTGTTTCCACTGGAGTTTAGAAGAGTGAGGGGTGATTTGATTGAAGGTGGATGTGGAAAGGATGTTTCCTCTTGTGGGTGAGTCCAGAACCAGGGGTCCCTGTTTTAAAATTAGGCGTGGCCCTTTTAGGACAGAGATGAGGAGAAATTTTTTCTCTCAGAGGGTTGTGTGACTTTGGAATTCTCTGCCTCAGAAGGTAGTGAGGCAGGCAAGGGAATCAAAGGTTATCGGGGGTAGATGGGAATGTGGAAATCGAAACACAAGAAGATCAGCCATGATCTTATTGACTGGCGGAGCAGGCTCGAGGGGCCGAATGGTCTACTCCTGTTCCTTTATCTTATGTTATGTCCCTGGTGTCCCTGCCTCCCTGAAGGATACAGAGGTCTGCCCACCATGCCCTCAGCATTCTCCTCACCATGGTCTTCTTCTGACTCAGTACTGGATTCACGCTCTGTGGCCTGTGGAGCTGTGTCAAGATCCTCTTCCTCCAGTAGGTCCTCCCCTTGTCAGTGCCAGGTTGTGGAGAGCGCAGCACGTAACCATTATCAGTGATACCCACTCTGGGGGGGCATTCTAGTCCTCCCCCTAAATGGTCCAGGCATTGGAAGCGCATTTTGAGAAGACCTATGATCCTCTCTATCAAGCCCTTGTGGAGACGTGGCTCCTATTATAACGCTGCTCAGCCTCTGTTCTTGGGTAGCGTTGAGGTGTCATAAGCAATCTTTTCAAGGGATGGCCCTTGTCACCCAGCAGCCATCCATCCAGCCGGGCTGGAGCACTGAAGAGCCCCGGCACCTGGGAGTGTCTGAGGATGTAGGTGTCATGGGAGCTGCCTGGGTACCTTTCACAGACTTGTAGAATCAGCATCCTGTGATCATGCACTATCTGCACGTTCATGGAGTGGAAGCCCTTCCTGATGATGAAGGCACCAGGCTCACCTGCTGGCGCCTTGACGGCCACATGTGTACAGTCTATAGCACCCTGGACACAGGGGAAGCCAGCAATGGCCGTGAAGCCTCTGGCTCGCTGTGTCTGGCTGGTCTCATCCATATGGAAATGAATAAATGTCATTACCTGCCTGAACAGAGCTTCTGTCACCGGCTTGATGCCTCTGTGGACAGCTGATTGGGAGACTCCACACAGATTCCCCCACTGACCTCTGGAAAGAGCCAGAGGTATAGAAGTTGAGGGTCACAGTGACCTTCAGAGACACTGACATGGGGTGCCCACCCACACGGTCGGAGCTGATCTCAGGCCCAATCATCTGACAGATGGAGGTCACTGTCTCCCTGGAGAGGCAGAACCTCCTTCGGCATTGCATCTCGGACATATTGAGGTAGCTGCATCGCTGCCTATAAACCCTGGCAGCAGGATAGTGGCATCTTCTGCAGCCCCTTCTGCCCTGGATTTCCTGCTAGCCCTGCACACCTTGTGGCTGCATCTCTCCTCCCACAGGTCCCTCCCCTGCATAGGGACACCTGGCCTCCTCCCCCTTCTGCCCCCTCTCTCCTCCTCAGAGGAGGTGCCTCCAGCGGAGACCACAATCCCCATTACCAGGGTAAGGGAAGGCTGTCTGATACCTGGAAGGGTCCACACGGTCTGAATCCTCCAGGGGCCTTGGAGACACCAAGGAGACCTGAAATGAAACTTAGAAATGCTAAGAATGAAATTCAGAACAGAGATGAAGCAGTCGAGTTCAAATAAGCAACCAACAGCGAACTACCTCCTGAATTCCTCACTACTCACACTGGCAATGCTGCTGACCCTTTTTATCCTGCCTTTGAATGAAGTTTTGCCAAATGTGGGCCACCCGCCTGCCTGTTTTGTCCGTGCGACAAGTGCAAAATTGCACAGGAAATGTAAAATCGGGTTTAATTGGGTTTTTAATGGCCTTAAGTGGCCTCTTAATTGATGGCGGGCGCGGCTCTGACTCCCGCGTGCCTGCCAACCTGAAGATAGGGCACGTGCGGGTGACATTGGGATACTTGCGCAACGTCTTCTCGCACTATTTTACACCCAATCAGGTCAGGCGTGTGCCCGCCCGCGAGGTGTAAAATTCTGTCTGTTAGTGTGCGCCTTGCATACTTATAGATGGATCATTCTATTTCTCACTGATGTTTTGCTCGTGGTTGGATGTGATTCCATGCCTAAGGATTGTCTTTCAGTGTTTCAGAAGAGAAGTGCTGAGCACAATCCCACCTCCGTCTGTGACCCATGCACCTGCACAGCTCCAGATTTCAGTATACTGATCAGTAGCCCAAGGTCAGCAAGGCAATTGTGGCTCTCAGACTCACTGGCTAAAACAATCCGGACTCCAGATCAAATCGTGAGCCATCCTCCTCTGAATGGGGCAACAGGTTGCAGTTTTATTTACCCCATGAAATCTAAACATTGCAGCCGAACGAGTTCATCTTACTGTTGAAGGCACTCACTTATTGCAGCATCATAGATTAGTGTATTATTTTTGGTCCTAGTTCCTGCTTCTGAAGCTCTTTAATTGGCGCTGCTAGTTTCAATATCAGTGCAAGAGTCTATTCACAGGAACCAGTTTCAGTAATTCTGCCTCAATGGGACTGTGCCTTAAGTCTAACTATCTCTTCTTAAAAAATCTTGTGGTGAACAGAATCTAACCCACTCTAATGTCTTTTTAATTTTAAACTTGCATAACAGTCTTCATTTGCCAATATGAACCCTCACTCTCCAAGCCCCAAAATGTTATCAATTTCACCCACCTCAGAGGCTGGTCTCGTGGAGGACTGAATTAGCACAACTCTGTCCACTTAAAACTAGCAAAAGCTTCTGACCTAGCCCCCAACGTATCGCTGTCAAGTCACCAGTTTGACAATCTGGTGTTGACATTGAAGGGGGAAAAAAATAAATGTCTCAAAAAGAATTAAAAACATATCTCTATACACACACACACACACACACACACACACACACATACACACACAAGGAATGCCATTTTTAAAATGAAATGAATGAGGTTTTTCCCTCCTCTTCCTGTTTTTTTTTTCTCAACCTGCCTTGTTTGAAAAGGCAGGAGTAGACAGCTTGCTTCCAGATTTCTAGCAGTGCCCCTGGGCTATGTACTAGCGACCCTCTCTCGTACACTGCATCTCAGAGCGAGGTTTCCTCAGTTCACCACTGTGTTTAATGAGGTCATAAACTGATGTCTAAAGAATGTGCTTGAACCGGGCTTAAACTACTTAAAGGAAGAATCCTTCCGAGGCTATTAAGCAGTATATGTGACAGTCGAAGCAGGCACTAACCTAGCTTTTGTCATTCATTGGCACAGTACGTTTCAGTCACAAAAGACTGCAACACTGCATTAACAGTGCACATATCATCGGATGTGCCGATTTATGCATCTTGCACGTGTTCACACACATATTTTATAGAAAAAAGCATATCGGCTGAACTGCCCACCAATGTGAATGAATGTCAATGTTGCTTTTGAATTACAACATCAATAAGATACATTTCTACTGACACTAATTCAACGCCCTGGCTATAGCTTTGCTTAATCCTCCAATCCAGTTGCACAGATGCAATATGTCCAACAGAAAATTGTTCAAGTTGATTAAAACTCAATTTTTAAAAATCTCCATTCCTTAAGCCATAATTCCTGCTGGAATGGGAGATCCTGTTGGCATTGAGAGCCTCCACTGCCCCATCTCTTGGCAATGCTTAGTTGGTGTTTGTTCTGTCAGATCCCATCCCATGGTTTTGTTGACAACCACAGCGAACCTGGCAGATACCTTCGTCCACCTTCTGGGAAGAAAATATTTAGCAATTGCTTTTAGCTAATGTAACATTAGACCAGAAACATAAATAATGCACTCACCACAATGTAAAACAACTGTCAGTAAGCTATTCAGCCCTGAGCACATGACAGCCAAAATGAATTCTTCACTTGACCCAGAAAAAGTTAATCCTGCCTGACCAATTTCCATGATATTTGGGAAAAAATCCACACAAAGAATATTAGATAAGCTCAAAGCTCAACATATTCAGGTGTAAATCTTTGGTCTGGCTAAGAAATTGGTTGAAAGGTGGAAAAAATTGAGTAATTTTGGATTATGGAGGGTAGGGAGCAGAAGGAGTACCAAGTGACATGTCCCAGGTGTTGGGAATTCGAACATACGAACATTCGAATTAGAAGCAGGAGTAGACCATTCAGCCCACTGAGCCTGCACTGCCATTCAAAAAGATCATGCTGATCAGATAATAACCTCAAATCTACATCCCGTCTACCCCCGATAACCTATCACCCCCTTGCTTACCAAGAATCTATCCACCTCTGCGTTAAAAATATTCAAAGACTCTGCTTCCACCACCTTTACAGGAAGAGAGTTCCAAAGACTCTCGATCCTCTGGGAGAAAAAATTTTGCCTCATCTCCATTTTAAATGGGCGACCTCTTATTTTTAAACAGTGATCCTTCGTTCTAATTTCTCCCACAAGAGGAAACATCCTTTCCACATCCATCCTTTCAAGATCTCTCAGGATCTTATATGTTTCAATCAAGCTGCCTCTTAATCTTCTAAACTCCAGCAGATAGCAGGCCAGCCTGTCCAAGCTTTCCTCATTAGACAACCCACTCATTCCAGTTATTAGTCTGGTAAACCTTCTTTGAGCTGCTTCCAAAGCACTTAAATAAGGTGATCAATACTGTACACTGTACTCCAGATGTGGTCACGCTAGTGCTCTGTATAACTGGAACTTAACCTCCCTACTTTTGCATTCAATTCCCCTCACAATAAATGATAATATTCTATTAGCTTTCTTAATTACTTGTACCTGCATACTAGCCTTTTGTGATTCATGCACTAGGACACCCAGATCCCTCTGTATCTCAGAGCTCTGCAGATTCTCACCATTTAGACAATATGCTTCTCTTTTATTCTTTCTGCCAAAATGAACAATTTCACATTTTCCTACATTATACTCCATTGGCCAGATCTTTGCCCACTCACTTAGCCTATCTATATCTTTTTCCAGCCTCATGTCCTCTTCACAACTTACTTTCCTACCTATCTTTGTGACATTGGCAAATTTGGCAGCCATCCTTTCATCAAAGTCATTTATATAAATTGTAATTAGTTGAGATCCCAACACTCATCCTTGTGGCACACAACTCGTTACATCTTGCCAGCCTGAAAAAGACCCATTTATGCCTACTCTCTGCTTGCTGTTAACTAGCCAATCTTCTATCCATACCAATATGTTATCCCTACACCATGAGCTTTTATTTTTCGCACTAATCTTGATATGGCACTTTATCAAATGCCTACTGGAAATCTAAGTATAGTACATCTATCAGTTACCCTTTATGCACAGTACATGTGACTCCTTCAAAGAACTCCAATAAATTGGTTAAACATGATTTGCCTTTCACAAAACCATGTTGACTCTGCCTGATTGCCTTGAATTTTCCTAAGTGCCCTGTTATAATATCTTTAATAATAACTTCCAACAATTTTCCTGTAACCAATATTAAGCTAACTGGCCTGAAGTTTCTTGTTTTCTGTTCCCCTTCCTTCCTGAAAAATGGAGTTACGTATGCTATCTTCCAATCTAATCAGATGTTCCCCAAATCTAAGTAGTTTCAGAAAATTAAAACCAATGCATCAGCTATTCCACTAGCCACTTCTTTTAAGATTCGAGGATGAAATCCATCAGGACTCAGGCACTTGTCAGGCCACAGCTCCAACACTTTACTCAGTACCACTTCTCTGGTGATTGCAATTTTTCCCCAAGTTCCTCCCTCCCTTTCATTTCCTGATTTATAGCTGCTTCTGGGATGTTACTTGAATTCTCTATAGTGAAGACTGATGCAAAATACCTGTTCAATTCACCTGCCAACAAAGGGGAAAGGTAAAGGGAGCCAAAAACAGGGCTTCTTGGATGATGAGGGAGATAGAGATTACGATGAAACAAAAAAAGAGAGGGCATGATGAATGTCAGGCGAATTCTTCGAGTGAGAATCAGGCTGAGAGTGAGGTGAAGAGGAAAATAAGACTGGCAAAGAGAGCTTGTGAGAACAGAATGGCAGTCGACATAAAAGGGAGTCCAAAAATCTTCTATCAGCATGTAAACAGTAAACGGAGAGTAAGAGGTGGAGTGGGTCCTATTGGGAATGAAAAGGGTGATATGTGCTTAGAGATGCAGGGCAAGGTTCGAATACTTAATTGCCTGAATCTCGTGTTTGGCGTGCAGGGGTGGGGCCCGCTCACCGAGGTGTAAAATGACGTGCGGTGATATCGGGAATGCATCCCAACGTCACTGCACGTCATTCCGATCTTCAGTTCGACGGGCGCACAACAGAGGTGGCTGAGCGCCTGCCAAACTGTCAAAGGCCTGTTAAGGCCACTCAAAAACCAATTGAAATCATTAACAGGGCTGCCCATCCGATGGGCAGGATGAGATTTCATGAAGGCTTTATAAATTAAATTAAAAATGTTACTGAAATACATCAACATGTCGCAGCTCAAGTGCCCTGACACATCTGAGTAATTTTTTAAATTATTTTTTTCTGTTTGTCATAATGAAAATAATCTCTGTGAGGCAGCTCCGTGCCTCAAGGACATTTCTGCACTCTTTTGCATGCACGTGTGAAAGAGCGCAGTCCCTGACTCTCCCTCCTCCTCCTGCCCGCACAGAGACCGCTGAGCGCTTCTGGGTACGCATCACACTGGGCAGGCCTTAATTGGCCCGTCCAGGTGAAACGGTGTTGCGCGGCCAATGGCAGGCAGTGATCGGCTGTGCACCCGCCCACGCCCATGCCCAATGCCACCCAGCTCACACGCCGGGGAGAAAATTCTTTCCGGTGAGTTCCATATATTGAAGTTTACTGAGGAAGAGGAATCTGACAAAGTGTTGGGATAGTAGAATGGGCACAGGGTGAAAAATGGAATGGAGGTGGTACTGGAAAGGCTGGCAATGCTTAAATTGGATAAATTACCTGGTCCGGATGGCTTGCATCCCAAGTTGCTAAAGAAAGTTTGGGTGGAGATAGCAGAAGGGCTTGCCTTAATCTTTCAATCTTCCCTACATATCAGGGGATGTGTCAGAGGATTCAAGAGTGGCAAATGTTGTTCAAGAAAGGGTATGAGGACAGTCCTAGTAACTACAGGTGGTTTAACATCAATGGTGGGTAAGGTTTTGGAATCTATAATCAGGGAAAAAAATCAACAGGCTCTTGGAGAGGTTTGAATTAATTAAGGAGAGTCTGTACAGATGTGTAAAAGTTGAAAAATTGAATGAAGTAACAGAAGGTTGATAAAGGGAATATGGTGGATCTTGTCAATATGAATTTTAAGAAAATGTTTGACAAAGTACTGCATAAAAGGATGGTTAACAAAATTGAGGTTCCTGGAATAGGAAAGTCAGTGTCTAGTTGGGTTTTAAAAAACTGGGTTCAGGACAGAAAACGAGTTGTGGCAGATGGTTGTTTTTCAGACTGGAGGATGGTAGACAGCGATGTTTCCCCAAAGGTCAGTGCTAAGACCACTGCTTTTTTTGCTATATATTAATGACTTGGATCTTGGGATACAGAGTCAAATTTCAAAATTTGTCAATGATACCAAATTTGGAGGAATGGCAAACATTCAGGATGATATGAATTGCCACCAACAGGAGAGAGATAAGCTAGCAGGATGGGCAGTCAAGATAGAATTTAATACAGAGGAGTGTGAGGTGATGCATTTTGGAAGAAGGGATAAGGAGAGGTAATATAGACCTAATAGCACAATTCTAAAGAGTGTGTAGGGACAGAGGGACCTTTGGAGTACATATACATTGATTTTTGAAGATGGCAGGACATATTGAGAGGCTGGTTAGCAAAACAATGGGACCTTGGGCTTTATAATTGAGTACAAAAGCAGGGAAGTTATGCTGGATCTTTATAAAGCTCTGGTTAGGCACCAACTAGAGGATTGCATCCAGTTCTGGTCACCACCCTTTAGGAGGGATGTGATGTTCCTTGAGAGGGTGCAAAGGAGATTTACCAGAATGGTTCCAGGGATGAGGGAGTTTAGTTACAAGTTAGGTTGGAAAAGCTGGTGTTCTCCTGGGAGCAAAGGAGATTAAGGGGAATTTTGATAGGGGTGTACAAGATTATAACAGGCTTAGATAAAAAAGGCAGACAAGGAAAAATTCTTCTCATTAGCCGATTGTACTAGGACTAGGGGACACAGGTTTAAAGTCAACAGAATTTACAACTACAAAGTCAAAAGAGCAGAATAAAGCTCAGAGGTTGTCATGACCATCAAACTGTCTAGTGCTCTGGTGAGGCCACACCTTGAATATTATGTCTAATTCTAGACACTGAACCACAGAGAGACTTTCAATTAGTGGCAGCAGTTCAAGGAGGAAACTTGAATTTTTCAGTCTTGAAAGGAAAGGTTTGAGAAGTGATTTTATAGAGATGTATATGATAATGATAGGGAAAAAGGTAAATCTACTTCAAACTGAAAGGGTAAATCGAGAGGTCACAAATGAAAGTCCTGGAAACATTCAGATGCTGCAATGAGGGAGGGGTTGGATTTAGGGTCACTCCAGATGAATAACCTTGCTCAGCTGTAATATCTTGTGACTACATTCCCTTGTTGATATGTTTCCCCTATATTGGCAATGGTGCTGACACTTTAGCTTGATTGGAGTGAGTTTAATGTGAGGACTGAACTAGCTCCTTTCATCACCCATATTGAGTGTGAATAGGGCACTTGTTCATTGTAGAATAGGTGGGCAGACTGATGAGATAATGACAGCTGTTTTGAGAAGCTATCCTCATTGTGTTTACCAGCATCAGACTCTGAAGAAGCCCATGACAGAGTTGCATTGTTGAATTAAGGACCCGGTCAACACATTAATAAGGAAATTAGCCTTTTTTATAAAACCTGTAGAGGTGATACTGAGTTGACCCAACATTGCTAGACAGGAAGAGAAAGCTAGAATCCTAAGATGCCACAAATATGATTAACAACCAATAAATAACTATGTAAATATAACAAAATTATATAAATAAAATTTCTATCATTATACAACTGCAATTATGCCATACCACTGGTCAGGTAAGTTCACAAGTGGGGCAATGGACAATGAATTCTCCTTCTCCTGGGTCACTTGGGCATGAACAATGCCTCAGAAAGGGGCAAGTGACCCTGCCATGAACCCCACACGTCCTGGGGCTTTAAGCCACTGTTTTAGCCAGACCTTGGAGCAGGTCCTTGAGAAGATCATCAGGCATACTCACACTTCTCCCACCAAATTACCAAAGATTAGGAGCATGAAGCTAAAGTATAACCAAAAGTGGAGGAGCAACTCCTTCAGATAACTGGAGAGGGGCTGCAACTTCTTGCACCCCACAAATACATTGACATAGACTCCCCTTGACTGCAAAAATCACATGCTCCATGATGATGCTTAAGAGAAGCTATGGAATGATGGGACTTTTGTTTTTATAGGTGGCAGGAGTTGAAGAACACCAGCCTGAGATAGAATAGTTCAACTGTGTGATAACTAAGTTATACTTTGAATTTTGCAACAAATGATGGTTTAATTAAAATCAGACAAGTAATTTGATAGTTTAGAGGGCATTTCTTTAAGAGATGGAAGTTCTGTTTATAGTAGCTTTATTTTTTCAGCTCTACCACCAATGATATGATCCAGTTACACCAATGCTTGGTTACGTTCTGATTTATAATCTGGAATAAATTACCAGAGTCAATGTCTCGCCGATCTGAATGCCTTGTTCATAAACAGCTACCATTCTCACAAATATAAAACAATAATAATTGGTGGGCACACTCAGAAAATCAGCTACTTTAGTCTGGTACCATGGAGTAAACATGATGAAAAGGAAACATGCAAATTAAGAAATGCAGCGTGCAACCCCATCAGAATATGCCTACTCTGAGGGAGGTAAGAGTGGAAATTGCAGAGGCACTAGTGATAATCTTCCAGTCTTCCTTAGACACAGGGGAGGTGCCAGAGGACTGGAGAATTGTGATTGTTACACCCTTGTTCAAAAAAGGGTGCAAGGATAAAGCCAGCAACTGCAGACCCGTCAGTTTGACCTCAGTGATAGGGAAACTTCTGAAAACTATAGTACAGGATAAAATCAATAATCACTTAGACAAGTGCAGGATAATTAAGGAAATCCAACATGGGTTCATTAAAGAAAAATCATGTTTAACTAACTTGCTGGAGTTTTTTGAGGAGGGAACATAGAAGGTTGATAAGGGAAATGCTGTTGATGTGGTGTATGTAGATTTTCAAAAGGCATTTGATACAATGCCACACAACAGACTGAGCAAAATTCTAGCTCATGGAATAAAAGGGAAAGTAGGCACTTGGATAGGAAATTGGCTGAGTGACAGGAAACAGGGAGTAGTGATAAATGGTTGTTTTTCAGATTGGAGCAAAGTTTGTAGTGGAGTTCCCCAGGGGTTAGTGTTGGGAGCCTTGCTCTTCCTGATATATATTAATGACCTAGACTGTGGTGTGCAGGGTATGATTTCAAAATTTGAAGGTGATGCGAAGATTGGAAATGTTATCAACTGTGATGGGGGTTGTCTTGAACTTCAAAAGGACATAGATATGTTGGTGGATTGAGCAGACAGGCAAATGAAGTTCAATGCAGAGAAGTGTGAGGTGTTTCATTTTGGCAGGAAGAGTATGGAGAGATAGTATAAAATAAAGGTAGAGCCTCTAAAGGAGGTGCAGGGACAGAGGGACCTTGGTGGAAATGTACATAAGTCATTGAAGATGGCAGCGCATATTGAGAGAGTAGTTAATAAAGCATATAGTATCTTAGGCTTTATTAATAGGGGCATTGAGTACAAGAGTAAGGAGGTCATTTTGAACTTGTGTAAGATACTAGTTAGGCCTCATCTGGAGTACTGCATCCAGTTCTGGGCTCCATACTTAAAGAAGGATGTGAAGGCATTGGAGAGAGTACAGAGGAGATTCACAAGAATGATTCCCAGGATGAAGAACTGTAGCTATGAGGATAGATTGGAGAGGTTAGGACTCTTTTCCTTGGGAGAAAACGACACTAAGTTTGGAGGAGTTGCAGATAGTGAAGAGGATTGTCAAAGAATACAACAGGATATAGATCGGTTGGAGACTTGGGCAGAGAAATGGCAGATGGAGTTTAATCCGGACAAATGCAAGGTAATGCATTTTGGAAGGTCTGATACAGGCAGGAATTATACAGTAAATGGCAGAACCCTTAAGTGCATCAACGGGCAGAGGGATCTGGGTGTACAGGTCCACAGGTCACTGAAAGTGGCAACGCAGGCAGATAAGGTAGTCAGGAAGGCATATGGCATGCTTGCCTTCATCGGCAGGGGTATTGAGTATAAAAGCTGGGAAGTCATGCTGCAGCTGTATAGAACCTTGGTTAGGCCGCACTTGGAATATTGTGTGCAATTCTGGTCACCACATTACCAGAAGGATATGGAGGCATTGGAGAGGGTGCAGAGGAGGTTTACTAGGAAGCTGCCTGGTCTGGAGGTTATTAGCTATGAGGAGAGGTTGGAGAAACTCGGATTATTCTCATTAGAGTGACGGAGATTGAGGGGCGACTTGATAGAAGTTTACAAAATTATGAGTGGCATGGACAGAGTAGATAGTCAGAAGCTTTTTCACAAGGTGGAAGAGTCAATTACTAGGGGACATAGATTTAGGGTGAGAGGAGAAAACTTTAGAGGAGATGTGCGGGGCAAGTTTTTTACTCAGAGGGTAGTGAGTGTCTGGAATTTGCTGCCAGAGGAGGTGGTGGAAGCAGGTACGATAGTGGTGTTTAAGAGACAGCTTGACAAATACATGAATAGGATGGGAATAGAGGGATATGGACCCTGGAAGTGCAAAATGTTTAGTTGACGGGCAATATGATCAGCGCAGGCTTGGAGGGCCGAAGGGCCTGTTCCTGTGCTGTACTTTTCTTTGTTCTTTGAGAGGAGACTTGATGGAGGTATTCAAGATCCTGAGGGGTAGGGACAAGGTAAAGCTACTTGAAATATGGGATAAGGCAGGGGAGCGGGACTGGGTGAAATGCTCTTTCAGAGAGCCAGTGCAGACTTGATGGGCCAAATGGCCTCCTTCTGCACGGTAAAGATCTTGTGATACTGTAAACAAAAGAGACACTGTTATTTTGCTCAAGTCTCCGTTAATTTGAATCTAATCCATGTGTTCCTTATCCACTACTATTTCCTGTTAACATCCAATGCCAAGACAAACATAGGAAAGGCCAGAAAGCTTTCCTCTTCAGAATAGGGCTGATTCCCTGACGGGATGCTCAGAAAACATGCACATGAATTCCCCATGTACATCACAGAGGCTAGAGAATCATAGAATGGTTATAGCACAGAAAGAGGTTATTGCACCCATCTTCTCCAGCTCCCTGCTTGAAAGGCCAATAAATTCAAGTGATGAAACAAATTTATGTTGAATTCCACAAACCCAAAGTCTGAAAGTTTTTGGAGGCTGTACCAAGTGTCCTGTGCTCTGCCTCTAAATTTATAGTCAATCTTATTCAGTTCACTCAATGAACTCTACAAGCTCCCTGGTGCTGCTAACCCATATAAGGTGTGAGCTTTTTGAGCTTGATATATGCTCATTACTCAGTCTGTACCAGGCCCCTGATGTCAGGTGATATGAACACTTCAATTGGTCCGGATCAGAGAGAGGCAAATTAATATACTAACAATCCCATTCCTAATCAAGTTCCATTAACCTTGATGTATGCGAACAGGTTGATTACCCTGATCTTGAACAGACAGGAAGGGGTATGATTGAAATATTTACAGTTATGAAATGTTTGGATCCAAATAAGCCATTCTGCCTTGTACAGAATTTAAGCACAAGTGATCACATTTACAAATTAAAGAGAAGAGAAAATAAGATATGGAAGAGGAACATTTTTCATTAATAAGGTAGCAAGTATGTGGAACAGGTGTGGAACAAGGAAACTTGATGGATTTCAAGATGGAACTAGTTAGGATCCCAGCAATAAATAGCTATCAGATTTATTACTGAGGGAATATTGTGCACATGGGCTAGAAGGACCAACAGTCATTTCCTGCCTGGTGCTGTTACTATGTGACTCTTGGTAGTACTTTGTGTACATAGACATTGGGAAATGACAGGATCTGTTTTTTCCTGTGAAGCTACCAGGCCTGTATAACTTGCTGTCAAAGCTTACACAGAAATAATTGTAGCAGAGCCTCCAGTGCCTATGGAATCAAGCCACACCCACTAATTACACACTAAGAAAAAGCAAAATACTGCAGATGCTGGAAATCTGAAATATTAAAAGAAAATGCTGGAAAAGCTCAACAGGTCCGACAGCATCTGTGGAGAGAGAAACAGAGTTAACGTTTCAAGTCTGTATGGCCCTTCCATTAACACATTCTGCTTTCTCACCTTTATGCCACTATCAGCACCATCAGCATCTTCTTTAGTCTTCACCATACCATTAACACTCCCTTTGTTTTGTGTCCATGACATCTTTATCAATCTCTCCTTGGCCCCCACCTATCACTGACCTTCTATCCTGCTTTACCAACTCCAGCCCCTCCAATAGTATAAATTCCATCTCATTTCTACTTCTCTTTAGCTCTGAAAAGGAGACACACGGGCTCGAAACATTAACTTTGATTTTCTCTCCACAGATGCTGTCAGACCTGTTGAGTTTTTCCAGCAATTTCTGTTTTTATTCTATGAATTAACCCCTCCAGAGGTAAATGGGAAGGCAGAATATTGATGAGAAGGGAATAACCTAATAAAATTGCTACTTAATCAACATTAGCAAATCATGCACCTGGGTTTTTCAAATGACCCAATCAATAAATTTACTGCTTACTATGATACTAACCCTTTAGGAAAAGAAAAAAAATTGCATTTTGTAGAAAAATATTGGCCAAAACACCAGGGATAACACCCCTGCTCCTCTGCAAAGTATTGTACCCACCATTTATAATTTTCAGAATGACCGACCTAAACGGAGTTGGTGTATTTGGTGACTGCTTTGGTGCCTTCGGAGGCAGTGTGTTCCCCTGACAGCATGAGGCGGACGGCGCTCTGGATCTCCCTGGCCGAGATGGTGTGGTGCTTGTTGTAGTGAATGAGGTGCGAAGCCTCGGAGGTGATGCGTTCGAAAATGATGACAATGAAGGAATTCATGACACTCATGGCCTTGGGCGAGATCCCGGTGGAAGGGGGTACAGCCCCTGTACACGTAAGCGGAATATCTCTGCTTGCGAGATTTCTTCCGCTTAGTGAATATATGTTGCTGCTAATGTGATTTGTCAGCTGTACACTTTGAACAGTTTATATGAATCTTGATGAATTTTGTAATCTCATGTTAAATTACATATTTGCTGGAATTTGCCTCACAATCTTCAATTCCTCTGAGATTTTCCTCTTGGCATCTCCAACTGGAACAATCATTCTAGGTTATTTATTCTCTTAATACAAGATGGACAGCACTGCAATGAATCAAATTGCATTAGGAAATATGCAGTCAGCCCTTTCCTTTAAGACACTTAGTGGAATCCTACAAACACGAATTTTAGTTTAGATTATTGAAAGTAAATGTATGAATCAGGTAAATTTGAAACAAATGCTCTGGTCAGGTAAATTTGAACTCAAATTATTGAGCTGGCACCATAGTCAAAAGATGATTTCTACAAGTGCTAGAGTTTTATTCCTCGGTAACCCCCTGACACATTGACCGGAGTAACACACACACAGAAAGGGTTCTAATGTAGCCAGTACCACTTGAATGAAGCTAATAAGTAATTACTCATTAACAAGGTCTGAAATACTCAATGTATATCTGCTGGTCTACCTGTAGTACCTATTTAACACACAATAAGACAACCATGTAATCGACATTAATGACAATAGCAAATAGTTTGTACTATTTATCTGAAAAACTTTTTCACGCATCAAGTGGTTAGGATCTGGAATGCACTGCCTGAGAGTTTGGGGGTGACAGGGTCAATCGAATGATTAGGATCTGGAATGCACTGCCTGAGAGTGTGGGGGAGACGGTCAATCGAGTGGTTAGGGTCTGGAATGCACTACCTGAGAGTATGGGGGAGACAGGGTCAATTGAGTGGTTAAGATCTGGAATGCACTGCCTGAGAGTGTGGGGGAGACAGGGTCAATCGAGTGGTTAGGATCTGGAATGCACTGCCTGAGAATGTGGGGGAGACAGGATCAATCGAGTGGTTAGGATCTGGAATGCACTGCCTGAGAGTGTGGGGGTGACAGGGTCAATCGAATGGTTAGGATCTGGAATGCACTGCCTGAGAGTGTGGGGGAGACAGGGTCAATCGAGTGGTTAGGATCTGGAATGCACTGCTTGAGAGTGTGGGGGAGACAGGATCAATCGAATGGTTAGGATCTGGAATGCACTGCCTGAGAGTGTGGGGGAGACAGGGTCAATCGAGTGGTTAGGATCTGGAATGCACTGCTTGAGAGTGTGGGGGAGACAGGATCAATCGAGTGGTTAGGATCTGGAATGCACTGCCTGAGAATGTGGGGGAGACAGGATCAATCGAATGGTTAGGATCTGGAATGCACTGCTTGAGAGTGTTGGGGAGACAGGGTCAATCGAATGGTTAGGATCTGGAATGCGCTGTCTGAGAGTGTGGGGGAGACAGGGTCAATCGAGGCTTTCAAAAGGGAATTGAATCCTTATCTGAAAAGGAAAGATCTGGAGGGATACAGAGAAAAATTAAAGGAGTGGCCAACACAGATAAGACAGGCTGAATGGTCTTCTTCTGTACTGTATCCATTCCATGATAACCAATTTTCGGATTTAAATGTGATTGGTTTAAGGATGGGAAATATGGTGCCATGGGATCTTTAACAGGTTCTGAGAGACCTGCGTTTGTTTAATGCCTCATCTGAAAGACAGCACTTTTAACAGTGCAGCACTTCAATAGTGCGCTGGAGTGTCAGCTTTCAAGATCATGTCAGTTTCTCATCAGGGACAACTGATCTTCACAGTATGCCAACTTCAGGAAAAGTGCAGAGAGCAGAACATCCCTTTGCACATGGCTTTCTTCGATCTCACAAAAGCTTTTCAACTCAGTGAATTCAACTGCCCTTCGGAAGATGCTACTGTGATCTGGATGACCAGCTAAGTTCACAGACATCATCTGTCTCCAGCACGACAATATGCATTAATGATACTGTGCAATGGCTCCACTGCAGCCTCCTTCCCTGTTAAAACAGCCATCAAACAGGGATGTGTCATTGCACTAACACTATCCTCAATCTTTCACAGGAACATACAATTGATAGGCTCCACCCCAGGTGTGATGGTAATGTATCGCACCAAAGGTAAACTCTTCAATCTCAACTACCTGAATGCCAAAATTAAGGGGACCAAAGGAAATTTTTCAAAGACAATTTCAAAGCCTCCACGGCAGTCTGCTCTATTAACATCAACACATGGGAAGCAGATGCCCGTAGAGACCAAAATGGGAATTCTTTATGAAAAGTCATGGCTAGACCTTCAAATCAACAAGAGCAACCACTGAGAGAGAACAGTGAGAGAGAGGGAAAGAGAGGGCAGCTGCTCGAGGCAATAACCCACCACCTCTAACATCCGACAACCAATGTCCTCACTATAGGAGAGGCTACAGGGCTAAGATAGGTCTCATAATCCATCTGCAAGCTCACAGCCAGCACTGGCATCTTACTCAAGCTCAGCCATCTGCAAGAAAGAATTCTTTTCAACATGAGGAATTGCCAATAGATAGATAGACAGTGTCAGCCTAGCTTTGTGTTTAAGAGCACAATCGTCTGGTCCTGTTGGCAGTAGGTGTCATGGTGGGCGTGGGGGGAACAATTTGGTACGAGGGGCAGAAATCAGTTTCACGCCAGTGTGAAATCACAGAGGGATCATCTGGTGGTGTCCCCAACAGCAGAATGAGAATCCCACTGGAGGCTGGCGTGAACACAACCTGCATCCAGGTAAAGGGATGCAACATAAGGCCCAACCGGAATCATCCCTCCCACGCCCAATTTTCCATTACGCCAACGGGAAAACATGCCAGCCCAGAATATATCTGCACAAATGAGATGTGCAGAAGTCAGGACTCACCATTAGGGCCTTGCTCAGATTGTGGACGTCTGAGGAGCAGGAGATGCTGGAGGCTGCCGGACCCGAGGGGAACACCTGCATCACACGCTGGGTGGATTCTCATGGACTCTCATGCGAAGCAGCTCACGGAAGGCAGGAGGTCTCCTTTGATGCCTCGGGTCTGCTTCAGAACACCACGGTCTTGACCATGGGCTGCTACAGATGTTCAGGGAGAGGCGTGGGAGAGGAAGGTCCAGCTGTGGGTGGGGGACGAGAGTGTACCGGGGCAGGGTGAAGTTGGGAGAAGCAGGAGAACAAAGGTGTCAGGGGATGCTGAGGTTGGGGGAGGCGGGGGGGGTTGGTCAAAGGTGTCGAGCAGGTTGGGTTTGGAAGGGGGAAGGAGGGTGTCCATGGAGATTATAAAGTGACAAAATGTGTTCACTTGTCCAACAACTTTTGATCAGAATTTTTTAACTTTTCTAGGCCTACCACTTCTTCTAGGCGCTGCCCTGGCAACCACAGCAGGGGTGGAGACAACCTGTGCAATGGTTGTTCCTGTTGCCTCTGAAGACTCTGGCCTGGATCCTCTGAAGAGGGCCCCGGCCTGCTTTGGCTGTCCTCCTGTGGGCCAGCTGCTCCCTCTGCGGTGACAGAGGACGAGGTTGAGGCGGGTCACAGGCAAAGGGGACTCAGATGGAGGGGACAGCCTCTGAGATTCCTGAGTAGATGACCCAG